>NC_034421.1:12766048-12804339 GCF_002078875.1 Numida meleagris | reverse complement strand
CCGGGGGAGCACGTGCCCGCCTCGTTCCCGGCGTGCTCTGCGGCGGCGCCGCGCGGGGGATGCTGGGACGGCCGCGCGCCCTCCCCCAGCTTTGATCTCATTGGGCTGTGGCGCCGCGAGCCTCGAGCGGCCGCTACCTAGTATGGCGCGAGGCGCGGGCGGTGGCGCGCGTCCCCATTGGCCGCCCGTCACGGGACCGCGGGGCGCCGCCGCTATTGGCCGTCCCCTCCGAAGACGGCCGCGGGGATTGGCGGGCGGGGCCGAGCTCCGATTGGTCGCGCGGCGCACGACGGGCCGCTATTGGCTCTCGTCCGCCGCCGGTCCCGCCCCTCGACGTCGCGGCGTCCGCGCGTGCGCAGAGCGGGCCGGCGGGCGGGCGGCGAGGCGATGGCGGCCATGGGAGCCATGGGAGTGATGGCGGCCGTAGGAGCGTTGCCGGCGGGCGCGGGGTCTCTCCCGCCGCTGCCGACGCTGGGAGTGCCCGGCGTGCCCGAGCTGAAGCCGCTGACGCGGTACGAGGCCATGCGGCTGGGCCCGGGCTGGAGTCACTCGTGCCACGCCATGCTGTACGCGCCCAACCCGGGCATGCTGTTCGGCCGCATCCCGCTGCGCTACGCCGTGCTGGTGAGCGGCGGCGGACGGGCGGGGCCGGGGCACGGGGACGGGACGGGGACGGGGGAAGGGGACGCGGGATGGGGCCGGGGCCTAGTTGGGGCGCGGGGCCCGGGGCGGCGCGTTTCGGGCCCGGCCCGTTAACCCCCGCCCCCTATTGCAGATGCAGATGCGCTTTGACGGCCTCCTGGGCTTCCCCGGGGGGTTCGTGGACCGCCGGTACTGGTCCCTGGAGGACGGTCTGAACCGGGTGCTGGGCCTGGGCCTGGGCTGCGTGCGCCTGACGGAGGCCGACTACCTGTGCTCGCACCTGACGGACGGGCCGCATCGCGTGGTGGCACACTTATACGCCCGGCAGCTGACCCTGGAGGAGCTGCACACCATCGAGATCAGCGCGGTGCACTCCCGAGACCACGGGCTGGAGGTGGGGCGCGCGGGGAGGGGCCGCGCGCAGCTGCGGGGAACACAAAGCTCCCCTTCCCGCCCCCCGCCATAGGGCAGCTGGGCCGCCCCGCCCGCTGCGGGGAACGCGTCCAGCCACCGGCGGCCACCGGGAGCTCCGCAGCTGGGGCTGTGCCGCGGGCCCTGGGGCGCAGCGAGCTCCAGGCCCTGCCCCTCGCTGCCCCCGTAGGGAAGAGCCTCATTTACCGGCTCTGCATCAGGATGTGGATGGACTCCGTCTCACACCTGGAGCAGAATCTCAGCGCAGCGATGCACTGCTTTGCCCCACACTCTCCATGGGTCGCACAAAAGCAGGGCGGGAGCCCGAGCTCCTCCTGTGCAGCTCGGCCGCCTTAGGGCAGAGCGACGAGTGGGGGTCTCCTGGATGCCCGCTGAGCGTGCACTGGGTGCCAGGGGGAGCAGAGGTGACAGGCCCTGGGTAGTGGCGCTGCTGAGGATGTGGGGGTGCGCTGCGGTGTGCCCGGGCAGGGCTGGGTGTGGAGGGGAAAGCTGGATGCCCATAGCAGCCCGGGCAGCGGGATTCACCAGGGAACAACGGGGCTGGGACTGGGAGAGCAGGAAACTGGGGGCGTGGGGAAAGGCAGCGCAGGGGCTTCAGCGGGGCTGGAGGCAGGTGAGAGCAGGCTGCGGTGGGGGGAGGGGGGGACACCAAGCACCGGGGCTGTGGGCTGGGGGTCCCGGGGTGTGGGTGCGGGGCTGGGGGTGCCGTGGTCTCCGCTGAGTTGTGCTCCGTGCTGTTGCAGGTGATGGGCATGGTCCGTGTCCCCCTCTACACCCAGAAAGATCGCATGGGTGGGCTGCCAAACTTCCTGGCCAACTCCTTCGTTGGAACTGCCAAATTCCAGCTGCTCTTTGCCCTGAAGATCTTGAACATGGTGCCGGAGGAGAAGCTGGCCGAGGCAGTGGCTGCCACGCAGAAGCCGAAGAAGCCGGCGATCGACCACGCAGCAGTGGCAGCAGCTAAGCAGGCGAATGAGCTGGCGGCAGCCGCTAGAGCAGGCAACGAATACACAGATAGTGGAGAGAACCAGGCAGCTGCGCATGGCGCGGCCGAGCTGGCAGAGCAGCAGGCGGCCGGGCTGGAGGGCCAGGCTGTGCTGGAGCATCTGGCGGCCGTGCCAGGGGCTGAGGCCGTGGTGGCGGAGCTGCAGGCGCAGCCGGGGGCAGACACTGTGCTGGAGCAGCCGGTGGCTGAGGCCATGGAGTGATGCCACCGTGTTTGTAATTGATTAAAAGTGGGTGAGGAGACTAGAGACTTTCTTCTAACTTTCCAACCAGTTGCTGGCTGCGAGATTCCACTTTCTAGCCAGGAGGGTTTGGAATTGTCTGAAGCAGGGGAAAGCTATGTATTTTTATGGCCATTAAACTCTAGCGAGCTTCCCAGATCAATCTGCACAGCCCCCTGCAGAGAGTTCATGTGCTTATGTGAAGGTGCTGAAGCCTTAGAATTACGCTTTGATTTCAGGGACACACTGCTGCTTTCAGGTCCCGGTTTCATTTTTAAGGAACAAAACTTATTATTTTGAGATGCCCTGTGTTGATTTGGACGCAGCTGTGTTTTGCAGTGGACACAGCTGAGGAACAAGGCTGCTGGTAAAGCGCCTGTGCCGGTGTGGGCGGAAGGGCTTTGCTCTGCTCTGCTGGCAGCAGTGAGGCCGGGCTCCCATTGGAATGCTGGTGCCCGCGGTGACTTGCACTGAATTCCCTCGGGGGCACGGGGACAAACCGATGTGGGTTTCTATCTGGAGATCTGTGGGAGCAGGAAAGTGGAATAAATGGCTTTGCTGAACGCTTCGCAGTCGGGATCTTTCTTGACTGCCAGCGCACAGCACTGGGGGGGTTCCAGGAGGCTGCAGAGCTGCTCACCCCACAGGGGCCCTTGTGCCCGGAGAGGAGCGGGCAAGTCGCCTCTGGCTGTGGGCCTCAGGCACCCACCAGGACAGCTTGCAGGGCAGAGTGCCGCAGGATTTGGGGTGCTGCACCTCGGCAAACTTGTTAAGCTTTTGCTGTTGGGTTACCCTAGAACGGTTCTTGCACCTGCTTGGTGCCAGCAGCTCTGCTCCAGGTGCCAGAGCAGCTGTGTGCAGTGGGCATTCACTGCTCTGCAACAGCTGCCACTGCCAGACCGTGGGCAGCCAGTGCCTGGTCGGGCTGCCCCGAGCCCACAGCTGCGGCACGGCCCATGCGTAGCACACAGCCCCGCAGGCTGCGGGAACCATTGCTAAAACCTCCCGCCCCCGACAGCCCCATGGCGGCTCTGCTTCCCCTTCCCATCCCCATCTTGGCACCGAGCAGTGCCCCAGCCGGGGCCCAGCCTGCGGTCGCTGCGCCACAGCTGCTGATTCAGCTCAGCCCCTGCGAGCGCAGAGCTGCCTCCACCACCGCTGTCCCCTTCCAGGCACTGGCTGCAGGTGGAGGTGCTGCTTCCCCCACTGGCTGCCTGGGCCCGTCCTCCCCTGCGTGAAGGCCCCAGTGGTGCCCAGCAGGCAGCGCCCCAGGGCCAGCACGGGGCTGCTGCACCTGGTGGCAGAGCGCAGCGTCAGGGGAAGGTCCCGAGCAGTGAATGGAGGCAGGTGCCTGCACATGGTGAGGAACCAACAACTCACAAAAGAGGTTTGATTTAATTGAAGACGTTGAGAGAGAGGCTGACGGCGGCAGCACGGTGCTCTTCAATAAATAAAGGGCTGTGAGGCGGGGGTGTGACGCCGTAGGGGTGGGGTGATGGGAGGACAGCACGCAGAGCAGTCGGGTCCCCTGGGGAATGTGGCCACGGGCAGCAGCTGAGGAGTTGAGGTGCACAGGGGCAGGGATAGGGGGGGAAGATGGGACGTCAGTGCCAGGAACAAGGAGAGTCCTTCTGGTCTAGAGGACACAAGTGCCAAAGAAAAGCAAGACCTTCAGTTGCTAAATAAACCCATACAAACCAAGAGAAATGTTCAGGTAGGATGTGGCTAAGCCAAAGGAAAAAGCAGTTTTACAAATGAGGGTGGCAGAGTGCTTCAGGGCTCCCAAGTGCAAGAGCTGTGGTGAGGAGGGAGTGCAGGTACCACTGCCACGACCTCCCCTGCTGCTGGGAGCAGCCGCTGTGCAGGGAGCCCGTGTTGAGCTTCCAACCCTGCAGCAAAGGGTGGTGGTACCCTCGTGCGTGAGGGCTTGTGGAGCACCTGGCCCTTGGGGCAAGGGTAAGGAGGGCTTCTGCCACTGCCAGCCTCTCCTGTGAGCTGGTGGCAGTGGGTGCCCGGCCACAGGATTCCCTGAATCCACGGGCGAGGATGCACACGGGGAACACCCAGCACGTGCTGCTGTGGGGCCTTGAGCAGCTCTGCTGCACTGTGGGCCATGCAGGCGTGCTCTGTTCTGCGTGCAGCTGCACTTTGCTGTGCTTGCTGCTGGGCTGTGTGTGCAGGGAGCAGCTCTGCAGCCCCACAAGCAGGGAATGCTGACAGCCACGGGCTGTGCCCACACTGCATTACCACCGTGCCCCAGCCACGGGCAGTTCTCCCTGCCCTGCATCCCAGCCAGAACCTCCCGAGCTGCACCACGGCCAGCGCTGTGTGCCAGCCCTGGCTCACCCTGCAGCTCCCTGCTGCAGCTCCCTGCACTTTGGCAGGCATAATTCTCCTCCTAGAAACACATTCTCTTCCTCCCATCAACCACTGGTGGAGCCAGCCCTGCTCTCATTCCAGAAGAGTGAGCAGCACCTCGAACAGCCTCTGCTTCCCCCAGAGACAGTATTTGCCAGACCCTCGGCCGGAGCAAAACGCTTCCTGCAGTCAGGGCTGCGCAGAGCAGGGAAGCGCTGCACCAACAACGCCTGCTGTGCCAGCAGCTCTGAGCCGCCCTGGCCTCTGTTCACATGAACCAGCACAGCACCATACAGTGAGCTCTCCTCCACACCCTTTTATTGTTTAATTCTCATTTTGGGGGGCTTACAATCACTGAAATGACTCCGTATGGTATCAGGGCTGCAAGCTCCTACCGTGTTTGCTCCTTCTAGGTCTAAATCTGGCTCAGACTGTGGCTCATCTCCACCCCCTGCCCACACCTGGCGCCAGAGCTGGCCCTGCACACACGGACCCGCACAGCTTACCCTGCCCATTGCTTAAGCCCCCATTTCAAAATGGGCACGAGAGAGGGGGAGGAGGAGCACAGTGATGAGTGTGGGAAGCCTTCACCAGGGCAGAGGATGCAGTGGGAATGTGTAGGGCAGTGGGGCTCCCCGCACCTCGGCACTGGCGCAGCTGCTGACTCGCAGCCCAGGAGGGAAGCGCTCGCTCCCAGGGGCAGTGGGGTACAGAGGGACCTGGCGCAGCTGCAGCACACAGGAGCCTCGGGGCTCCCCCTGAGCGTGGCTGCTTGGTGCTGGGGAGTGGAGCCCCTGAGCCAGGCCCCAGTGCTGCAGGGACGGCAGCCGATAGCGTGGCCCCGGGGCAATGCCCGCACACGGGCCTGGAGCATGCAAGCAAGCAGCTGGGGGGCTTCTCTGCAACAAAGAGCTGCAGTGACCTGTGTGCAGTGCTCTTCCCTAAAGATCCTGCAAGCGTGCAGCCCCAGTGCCAAGGGAGGATGCGTGCAGGGGAGGGGAAGGGCTCTGCCTCCCACAGCGGCCCCGCAGCCCCAGCCCTCCTCTGCTATGTTCCAGCTTGGACAGAGGCATAAAGATCTATACAGTATAATATATATTTCACTATGAAATAGCAATTTCATTCCCTGCCTTCTACTTGGTGCATCCTAGATTAGGTACTTCTTTTTTACATCCCCCCTCCGGAGGGCTGGGGCTGGCTCTCAGGGGGGGCAGAGGCCCTGCCTGGATTCCCTACCAGGGGCAGGACGCAGCCATCCAGCTCCCCTCTTCCCAAGGTGCTTACTGCTCACTCACCCCCTCAGTGCACGTTCATTAACCTCACTCACACTGCTTTCAGTAGCTGTGGCACGGAAGCAGCAACCGAACCCCTCCACATCATGGACAAGCAAACCATCCGGAGGCAAGGGAAGTGGCAGGGACAGTGCAAGATGCTCACAGACCGGTGACACAGAAGCCCTCAGCCAAGTGCCCTGTGGCAGCCCGGCCTCCCAGGAGTGCTCACGGGCTCCAGCCCACAGGGTGAGTCAGGGCTGCAGCCCGTCGAGGGTGAAGTCTGCAAAATCTTGGTCGCTCTGTGGAATAAGGAGTCCTTCCCAAGGGGTGGGTCACTGACCAAGAGCCATCATCACTGGAATCAGTGCAGAGCCAGATGGTTCAGGAGATGAAGGGAAGAACAATCCCTAAGGAAAGACAAAGAGGGCAGTTGTCTTAGGGAAACCAGTTGTTAAAGGGTCTCACATCATACTGGAGATCCACTCTTCCATAGACTTTAGTCAGATCTGCGCCCACTGGCTCTCGGTTCCTGAGCTTGAACGCTGCATTAGGAAAGTGCAGGCTCAGTTACTCCATCCATCAAAGCTGGAGTTTGGCAGCTGGAGGCCAGGGCACAGCGATGCTTCACACACCTCGTGCAGCAGGGAGGTGGGCAGCCACGGGGCGCAGCTCCAGCGCTCTCCGAGCACCCAAAACAGGGCCAGGCACACGGCCACGGCACGGGCCAGAAGGGAGCCTGCCCTCGGGCACCTACCTTTGTGCTGTGTGGAGTCACATCGTCCGGCTGTACTCGATGCCGCCCTTGGCAGAAATGCCAGACCATGGCAGAAGGCTGCAGAGAAGGCTCTGGGCTTGTCGGTATATCCTCTGGGGAATGGAGCACGGGCTCAGGCTGGCTAGTGTCGATCCGATGTGCTGCAGGTAGTCAGTGGCCATCTGTTAAGGGCAGCAACATTTATACTCAAGAAATAACTTGAAATTCTCAGTGGGCTGGTACTTGCTACAGAGACCCCCTGACACAGTGGGGGCTGCTCTGCTCAGTTAATTAGACAGACCAGCTCCTTGCATTACGTGACTGCTCCTTTCTGTCACAAGCAGGTATATCTTGCACCTTAAAGATGACAATTTGGGAACAGAATTGCAGCATCAGTAAGGTTAGAAAAGACCTCTAAGATCATCCAGGCCAAACACCAGCTACCGTTACAACTCCAGCTTGGCTACAACCTGTGTGGGAAATACCCCCCCCCAAGCAGCTGCTAGCTTCCTTTGCACTCCAGAGCAACTTACTGCAGGGGCTGCAATCCACCCACCTGCCTGGGGAGATCTGGACTAATTAGCTACGCCTCAGAAAGATCAAGTCTCTACCAGGACCCAGTGACCTGACATAAGTTCCCAAATTCAGTTTGAGAGTGGCCTGCTGAGACCCAGGCCAAGCTGGGGTCATGGGATGCCCAGTGGCAGGAAGCAAGACCAAGGGCTTTTCTGCCACACTGCCAGCCAAATCCTGTGCCACGCAAGGCAAAGCATGCCTGGCCTGCTGGCTTAACATGAGCATTCACAGAAACTGGCTCCAGCTTCAAATTCAATTTCCCATCCTGCACTGTTCCCAGAAGAGCTGGGGAAGTCTGGGCACAAGTGGGTCACTGTCAGATCTGTCTAACACTGCCTTCCTTCTGGCTGCAGGGAAATCAGTCCAATTAAGCTCACATCTGAGCAGGCATCAATCCCCAGACACAGGCAGGTCACACTTGGCTGGATTGCTATTTTCAGCCCAAAACACGGTCTGCTGTCTGCTTAGCATGCCTGGCTGGAAATCAGGCTGAACTTAAAGGATATAAGATCGTCCAGGGTGGGTGTCCACCATTGATGTAGAGAACGTAGGTAAAGCCATCTTTGAGGACTCCTCTTATGGAATAGTAATAGGGAAGATAGTGGTGCTGTTTAAAGTCTCTGTTTTCATAGAAGTTTATTGCTGTGTTGTTAGTGGTGAGGACGTGCAGGTAGATGGCTTTGCAGTGATCTTGGGCAGTCGTCGATATATGGTCTTTCAAACTTTCAAGCAGGAGCGAACCTGTTGAAGGAAAGAAGAGCAGAATCAGGCAGTGCAGCTGCGTCCCTCAGAACCAGCACAGCCCCCCAGGGCTCCCAGCTGAGAGCTCTGGCACCCAGCAGCTAAGCAGCAATCGCTGCACACGTGTAAGAGCTCAGATCCCACTCGCTCCTCGAAGCATCGTGAGGACGTTCCACAGGGCAGCGCTGAACGGTTTGCATGGCAGCCTCATCTCACCTATGAGCGTGGTTTCACAGAGCAGATTGATAAAGACAAACCCTTCTGATTCAGTAACCACGAAGGTAATTCTGCCAGCAGCCATCCCCACCACACAGCACCCAGCTTTGCCTAAGGCCACTGAGTCATTTTCAATGGTATCGGTTCCACCGGTTCGTTTATTTTATTGCCATTTAAAACAGCAGAGCCAACAGGACTTGACAAGCAGAATATTGCATTGAGTACGTGGAAGTTAAAGAAAAGAACTGGTAGGATTTAAGCTCCCTTCTTAGCAGAAGGACGAGTCGCCGTCTCACTCACCCTGCATTTGCTCAGCCACAAGGAAAGGGGAGCAGCAGGGAAACCAGAGAAGGGCACAGAGAACATGGCAGCCCCGGCACACAGGACCTGGAGGTTCGTCCAAGCCACCTCACCCTGGGAAGGAACCAGCAGAACCTGCAGGACTAACTCCTTCCAGCAGCTGTGCTAACAACAGGCTAAAGAAATTGTTTAGCTAATCCGAACCCAGAGATGAAACGTGCTCTTTCCCAATCCCCAGGGCACAGCTGAGTTTCAGGAGGGCCAGCAGGATTTCAGAGCAGGAGTCACCAGCACTGACTCCACGGTTACTTGAGACTCAGTAGGAATTTGTATCAGCCAAGCACAAAAAGACACAGAGACCTCAACGGGGGAGCAGTTTAATTTTGTTATCAGGTATGCCACTCCCGGCTCACAGCAAGCCAACTGCATTCTGGTTTGAGAAGAGCAGAGAACCAGAAACCAACAGCTTCTAACGTCCGCTAGAGAAAATCAGAGCTTAGTGCTTTACAAATGTACCTCCCGCATCAAAGACTGAAGCTTCAAACACAAGCAGGAAAACTTTTGGAAAGGGAAAGGTCTCAGAAAAAGCAGCAGCAGCTCCTTCAGGTTCTTTTGCTACCGGTACAAGTGCAAAGGTTTGGACGTGCTGCCTGGATTTATCGGATGCAGGAAACACTGACACTGTAAGGAGAAAACTCCAGCAACATGGAGCTGAAAAGAATGGTGATTTGGAAACTGCAAAGGCACTCCAACAGCCACAGTTTAACAGAATACCCCTTTACTACCTTATCTGAGCATTGTTCTGCGTAAGCATTTTCATCCTTGTACAGAAAATCTATCTAAAATAGCATTTCAAGGTAAGTTTTAAACACAGCCCTCCCACTGAGGTCTTTATGCATCGTATCAATTTCTACCTTTCTAAAGGAGTGGAGAAGGGAGATACAGTCAATGGCTGTATCCACTGAAGAGACTTCAGATGTGCAACAGTGAGTCACGCTGCCAAACCCGACAGCCTTCCTTTGACAGATCAAAGATACAGATCAGGCTTGAAATTGCACCAGGTGGGCACTTACTGACGACAAACCACATCCTGCTCCGAATGGAGATGAGCCCTTCTGACTGCAAGGCTTCCACATGGCTGCAAAACTGCTTTGTGTTGCAGCAGGGATTCACAGCCTACCTGTACATGACAGGTTAAATCAGGTCTGAGCTACACTCCTTCGCCAGTTTCCTTCTGCTTTCTCTAAACATTTCTTCTGTTGGTTTAAGTTGTAAGTTTAAGCAACACAGAGGGGGTGTGAGAGCACCACTTCAACTGCTGGGGTAAATCACAGGGAAGGTTTTCTCGAAAGGAAACTGGAGTGAAGTGGTGCAGCTTTATCATCCATGCCCACCAGCCACACATAGCAAGCAAGACAGCAACAGAATTGTCACTCAGCAGCAACTTACCGATTCCGTGCTTCCTGAACTCCTTCACCACTCCAAGGCTCAGTATGTAAGCAACTTGAGTGTCCAAAGGAAAATTGGAAGCTAGGATGTCTCCATCCTGGGTAGAGATAGGACAAGTTATTTAGTAAGGTACCTGGGGAGGCAGAGGAGAAAGCAAGAATCCTGTCCCAGAACACCTGCAAACAAAGGAGGAATCTTCACCGACCAGTGGGGAAAAATGAAAGGAGCAGGGTCCCCTAGGTGGAACTCCTACTTTTCTTTTGCTTTTCCAATCACAGAACACAAATCACAATGTTTCTTTACCATAGACATGGTTTGTGGGCCTAGGGACATAATGTATCTGTGCTCTTTACCAAGAAGGATTCACATTGCCAATTCCACACCAGACTCTGGCTCAGTCAGTCCCCTGTAGTTCAGCAGCAACAGTCTTCATTGCCTGCACGCTCAGTCCGTATCAGCTGGAGCACTCTGCACTGCTGAAGAGGACAAGCAACGTGCTCTGCAGGCCCAGCTGTCTGGAACAGTCTCTGAATAAGCCTTGGCTTTCAGTTTGGTTACAAGAGCCATTTGTTACTAGAGATGCAGTCTGACTTTGACTAACTGGGGTGAAGAGATCAATGCCACTCAGTGCTCTTGGGTCCTGCAAGTGTTTCTGACTGTTCCATGCAATCACAACATCAATGGCCTTGAAGAAGTTATGCCCTCTGCGTTTCCCCGCTTTCTTTGTAATCCACTCCCCTATGTTGCTCTCCCTACCCTAACCTGGGGGTCTCTTATCTCACTCTCTTCAGTGGCCACCTCTTCCTCCCCTCTCTGAGGGCACTGCGCTGTCTCCCCGGGCCTCCAAGCTCTGTCACCCCAAGGCCTGAGCTGCCTGCAGGTTGGTCACCTCTGCTTCGTGTTTGAGAAGTGACTGTGAAATGAAGGACGCCATCACTGCTGCAGGAAGCCAGCTCCCGGGAGTGACTCACTCCACACAGCCAAGGAAGTTCACTCCTTATGTAAGAGAGGAGTAGTTTCGCTATCCCTTGGCTGCAATGGCCAGGCACGCTGAGAACAGCCAGGCAGCAGAGCTGAAGGCTTTTAGACCACAGCTGCATTATCTGATTTCTCTATGCTGCACATCAGGCAGCAAGCTTGCTATCAGAGCACAGCTGCGCAGCCCCAGCAGGAAGGGACTTTCTGGTGACAGACCACATGTTCAAACACATCTCACCCCTCAGGCTTCGTTAGCTGGAAATCAGCATTCTCTTGGTTCTTCACAGTCAGCTCAGGATAGCTCCTGAGTGGGGTTGGGAAAAATCCCCCAGACAGCTCCATCCCAATTAACCACAGCAAGAAGCAGAGTATCTCGTAGTGAAGCACAAGTTTCCTACCTCCTTATGCACCTTTGTTCTGCTCTTGATCTCTGCCACTATCATTCCCACGATGGAGCCTCTGTACGTGGCTGCGAGGGAAAAGAACTTCTTGTTGGAAGTGATATCTCGGTACCATGAGTCAGGGTACCTGGAAGGAAGAAGAAAGAGATTATTTTGTACTGACAGGCATCAAATAACAGCACATCAGCAGCCTCCAGCTGCCCTCCCTGCTCCGTGCCACCACAGGGAAGGCAGCAAAGGCTCATTTAGGCCCAAGGGAATTCAGCATGCCTCCCACTTGAAGAGGACGTACAAATTCTGAACTCCACAAATGTTTTTGCCAGTTTGTGAAGTTGTTTGTGATCTTAATTATAGCCTGCTAAAATCCTCTGTAAACCTTCTCAAAGGGAAAAGAAAAAAAAAAAAGAAAGTCTTTGAAACCTACAGCTGTAGTTTCAGACAGAAAGCTATCGCTGTCCCCCAGAAAGCTCACCCCTGTGCTTGTGCAGACACAAGCACTTACCACGTGGGGAACTGACCTGGTGCTTAAAGCACACGACAGCCTTCCTGCAGACAAGACTAATACAAAACGCTTTATGCTAACAGAGCATTAAAAAACAAAAAAAACCAAAAAACCACAAAACTGTGAGGCCTCAAACATCAGCTTTGCACAAGTTTCCTCTGCCCAGAGGTTTAGCCTCAACAAAAGCCCATTTTGGAGGGTGTCCATCACCCTCTCTTTCCCATCCCTCACAGCATTTTGCAGGAAGCTGATCTGCTCCCTGGATCACAAAGCCCATCTTTCTGCCCAAATCAGCACGCAGCGACTTCCAGCTGACACTGGCACTCGTGGCAACAGGCCAGCAGCAGCAGCAGCACCACGGTGCACAGGAGCTTCAGCACTGCTGCCTGCTCAGAGCCAGCCCAGGGCCGCAGCTCGGAGCACAGCCTCCCGCTGCCCGTCCCCGCACAGACACGTACTCTATGGGGAACCAGTCGCCGCAGAGCTGCTTCACCGCGTCTATGTCATCGTGGCACAGCAGACGCAGGTTTACGTCGGTGAGTGCGGTCGGAGGCACCTCCTCTGTCATTCACACCTGAAATGAAGAAAAGAAAGGTAGATGAGGAATGATGGAACGCGGCCTCAGCCAAGCGCCCGTGCCAGGGCTGCTCTCGGTACGTGGGGAATTGTTCTGAGCAGGGCGAGCTTCCGACTGAGTGCACCCCCAGTGAGTCTGCAGGTGACACCAAGCTGGGGGGAAGCGCCGACCCGGGGCCCTGCAGGGGGATCTGGGCAGGCCGAGCACTGGGCTGAGGCCAATGGGATGAAATTCAACAAGACCAAGAGCCGGGTCCTGCACTTGGGTCACAGCAACCCCAGGCAATGCTTACAGGCTTGGGGCAGCGGCTGGCAAGCTGTGTGGAGGAAAAGGATCCGAGGGTGTTGTGTGACAGCCGGCTCAACAGCAGCCAGCAGTGCGCCCAGGTGGCCAAGAAGGCCAACAGCATCCTGGCCTGTATCGTCAACAGCACAGCCAGCAGGAGCAGGAGGCAATCAGCCCTCTGCACTCAGCCCTGGTGAGGCCACACCTGGAGTGCTGTGCTCGGTCCAGGGCCCCTCACTGCAAGAAAAGCACCGAGGCCTTGGAGTGTGTCCAGAGACGGGCAGAGGAGCTGCGAGGGGCCTGGAGCACCAGACTGATGGGGAGCAGCTGAGGGAATGGGATGGTTCAGTCTGCAGGGGGCTCAGGGGAGGCCTTGTTGCTCTCTTGATTTAATAACACCTTTTTATTTTCTTCCTCAAATTTTGGTTTCGAAACACTTTCAGAAAAAAGCTGCAAAGCGCAGCGCTAACGTGCTCCCTGCTGTTGAAGGGGATGCTCAGCTCTCCCGTGCCCTTGCTTTTAAATTCAGGGACTTGAGATGAGCAGATGTAAGCACAGTGGGCTGCATACGCCGTTTGAGCAGCTTCAGTGTAAAAATCACATCGTAACACCCTCTGTAAAACACTCGGTAACCAGCAAAAACACGTAAAGCAATGACCTGAGCTTGATCTGCTTGGACAGCACACAGAACCACGTGCCAATTGTTCTCCTAAGCGTTCGGAAACGCCTTGCTCTGCTATTCCCCCAGCCAAAGCAGGTTCAGCTCCAGCTCCACACTCCCAGGCTGGGGAGCCAACTTTCTTGGATCACCTGCTGCTCTCTGAGGAAATACCAAGGAAGAACTGCAGCTATTTCCCAGCCCGTCCTAGGACTGTGGCTGCATAGTTACCAAGCAGCTTTCGCAATCACTCCAAATGTTAGTTTCAAAACAAGTACCTAAAAAAAACCCACAGCATCTGTAGCCTCACTGGTTTTAAAATTAATTTTAGACAGCTAGGACAAATGTAACTTTTTGGGGGGCTGGAATCTGGACCTGTTCCCTGCAGCAGACACCCTGTGCCAGCCCTGCAGTCACACCCCAATGTGCTGCAGCTTCGCCCCAGAGCTCGGGTTTGCAGCAGCAAACCTTCTCTTCTCTTCTCACTATAGATCTTCCCATTCTTGAGAAGTTTTGATGCTGCTGGAAGTCAACACCTTTTCTCAGTCAACCATTTCAAATCCTCTCTGTGTTAATAAACTAGAGATGAACGAAAGAGCTGGGACAGAGCCACGTTTTGGGGGCACCTCGGAGCACTCAGCCAGCAGCTGCAGCACCAGCACGGGGGACATCCTTGCAAGGATTAGTTCATGTTTAGCAACCATTATATTCCCAAAGAGCCAGGCAAGCACTGTGTGTTATCTGGTAGGTCTCTCTCTATCAAATCAGGGAGAATGGAGGGCAACTGCAGTTTGGGACAGCACTCGATTGAAAATGCTTCTGCACCGCCCAGGTTTGCAGGGAGAAGCGAAGAGAAAGTTACAAGATAAACCATGCTCAAATGGCAGTGACATGGGAGGGACAGCACTTAAGACTAATGACAGAGGAACTCCAAATCCTCATGCATAAGCTGATTATCGGCCGTGACAGTGTTTTGTAATCATTTTTCCTTGCCTCACTGCTTGCTGAAGCACCGACTGCCTGCAGTTGCTGCTCCCTCCTCACCCCCCAGTCTGTCTGGGCTGCAGGCTGGGTGCAAGCTGGGGGCTTTGGCAACACGTGAAGCAAGGTTTGGCTTGCACACTGCCCTCAAGAAGCTGGGAAAGGCTGCAGCGTGTACCTGCAGGGAAGAAGAACACCTGCTTAACAATTAAGAATTGAAATATTCATGAACTACTGCCAGCAGGGGAAGAATACGCAGGCCAAGCCACACAAAGAGACAGCTAATAATAAGAAGGACACGTCCAGAAAATGGTTTCTGAGGAAGTAACAACCTGTGCCAGAACCCACCACCTGCCTACACCGCACACGAGAGCACTCCTGTACGTGCAGGACAGGGCTGGTCACCAGCACAGGATGTTAATGCCGTGCAAAACCTGCTGGGCACTGAAGCAGTGGTCCTCCCACAGCCCTGCTGCGCCAGCCTTTGGACACTGCTGGGCTCAAACACCTTCAGTAACAGCTCCTTGATGACTTTGTTTTGCCAGAAACGGACCAAGGGAACACTGAAGCATCAGGAGACAAGCATATGAATGCACAGCCTGAGGAAGCTACTCCACAGGCAGCTGTACCCAGCTCGTTCAGCCAGGACAAGCTAAATTCCACTTCAGTCTTCCATAGCTTGCTAAAGACCTTCCCAAAAGCCCAACCCCAGCACGCCTGGGAAGGGATGGTAAATGTGGAAAACAGATAGGAGGCTGGAACTGCACGTGACGCTGTTGGGAAGAGTACAATAGCTGAATATGGAGCTGATGAGACTGAAACATCCCAGCAATTTGCCAGCACATCCGAAAGCTCACAGCCCAGGGAGCAGTCTCATGCTTTCCTGACACACAGAGAAGTGGGGTTATAATCGAGCACCTGACAGCAACAGAAGGCAGAATTTAATTCTCATAGCGTGTATCGATGTACATCTACGGCACAGCCATCAGAGTTGCTACCAGAACTGAATTCTAAGCCTTTCCTTTCCCCATTAGGGAGAGCTTGAGATCACAGCAGCACAATTAGAGCAGCAAAACACTTCAGAGAAAATAACATCTCATCTGCATTTGCTGGCCAAGTTCTGACGTACGAGCTGACAGGATGTGACTGTGCCAAGGGAAGCTCCGTTTTATGCATCACTCTTAGAGTCAGCTTGGTTGGCTGCTCTTTTCAGAACAAAAGATCAGAAGTACAAAGGAAAAAAAGTCAGTTTCAATTCTATTTTCTACCTAAAAACTGCAGATCTTAACATAAAAACGAATTTCAAAGAAACGACCTGAAAGTATAAAGGCACTGAGCATCCATAGTCTTCTGCCTCGCTTCACTGAAATAAACTCAGCAAAACATGACATGAAAGCCTCAGGTGTAGGAAAGCAGTTTTGGCTTTATGTGCATGGGGTGGCTGCAGAGGAACCTGCTGCAAACTGATCAACCATATGTGGCAGTAATGGCCACGGGATGAATAGAAATAGTAAGTGCATTCAGTAAATATGCTGACCAAACAGATTATTTAAAATTAAAATAAAATAAAGCACAAGGTAAGTTCGGAACTTGCTATTTGAAAACAATGCCATAAATATTTGGCATCGGCACGCTTTAACGAATTGAAGAACAGCATTTCACAGCCCTGTCTGAAAAGCAGGGAGGGCTTTCGCTTCCAGCACCAGCCCAAGCAATGGCTGGGACTCTGTGAATTGCCACTGCTCACCCAGTGAACCCCAGCACCTCCAGCTCCTCCTGTGCACATCTTGCTTGGAGCTTAGCTGAGCTGGCAGCTTAAGGGACACATTCTTTCCTTGAATGAGATGATTCACAGTGAAGAAACCTCAGCTCAGATTCTTCTCCAAGAGCAGGGAATTCTCCTTCCTTTTTAGAGCCCTTGGTGAAGGAAATAAGGTGAGAAACTCTGCACAACATTACATCTCTAGAGAAATTCAGTTAACTGCACCACATCAGCACTCTACATCCAAGAGGATGTTCAAATGCAAGACAAAGCTTGACACTTACTAGAATTCAGTGAGAACTATGTAAGTGCTTCTGAAAACCCCTCAAGCAGTTCTGTGCCTTCCACAGCCTGGCCAGGCAATCCAACGAGGTTTCCCTTTTTTAGGGCTATTAGACATGTCCTAACAAGGCTTCTGCTTTGCACATCCTGCAAACATCAGCTGGATCCGAGCACTGAACAACCTCACAATGCCACTTTCACAAATTGTTTGCATTTCTACTGCCATCCAGAGAAGCCCACCAAAATCCCAAAGATAAATGTTATCACTCAGACCAATTCCCCGGCAGAACAAACCCAAGGTAACCTAAGACTAAAGCTCCACAAATGCTAACAGGAATCACACGTATATATTCCTCCAGGCCATGGCCCTGCTTCAAAGACTGATATGCACGCAGTAGCTGCACCTCACTTATAGGAGCGCACCGTGTGCTCGGCACAAGCAGGGCAGCTGGCAGTGTGGCAGATGTACAGGCACAGCACCGCAGAGCTGGCTTCCCTTGTTTGGATCCCTCCCCTGCAGGGCTGCTCCCAGCACAGCAACAAATCCTCGCGTGGCCGCGCAGACAGAACGCAGAGTCCCACAAGACAAGATTCCCAGGGGAGAAAGAAAAGTTTTTATTCACATCCGGCATTCTCTCCCGCTTGCAAATAAATAGGATGAGACAAAGCCTGGAGGGAATTTGAAGAGCTGCTCCAAATGCAGGGCAGGAGCATGGCAGCAGCTCCCAGCCCCGGGCTCTGCTGCTGCCTGGGAGCACTGCGGGACTGGGCAGCTCCGTGCCTCCACCTCGCACCACCCAGAGCTGGGGATTGGATTCACATGAAACTGTTTGATGTGAAACAGCCAAAGGTCTGATTCCAACCAAGCAGTAAAGAGTTCCCTTCTGCATTTCACTTTAAGCCTGCCGCATTTTTAGGTTACTGACCACGCAGGGAATGTCCCACACAGATTCCCCTGTTATCAAGCTCCTTTTATTTAATACAATGAAACTGCAACTGGAGTTGGGAAGTCAGGACTTCGGCATCTTTTCATGTAACCAAGGCACCAGCCCCCTCCATCAGGCTCACCCCGTGCTGCTCAGCCAGATCTGCCCCAGCACCCACAGTCTGCAGACATCACTGTAGGAAACACACTGGCACCTTGCCCCTGGCTCTGCACTTTGCTTTCACTGTGCCCAGGCTGCAGTTTGCTCGCCAAGGGACTGAAGTCCGAAAGCCAAACTCTTTGAATCGCAGTGGTTCTGCCAGGGAGGATCACGGTGTGAAACAGACCCCAAAAGGACACTCAGCAAGGAGACAAAATCAGCTCTACCTGCAGAGCAGACAGCAGTTATTATCTGAAATCAGAACACTTACTGTCAGGGAAATCCATCTACGTGTGTATTCTCCGTCCTCCACTCACTTACATTTCATTCTAACCTGGCAACCACGAGTGGCTTTCAGGGCTGTTCTTTCACCCTTCAGCTCTGGATACATCACCAGAGCCATGATTTCATGCGAGCTGGTACCACACACAGCATCCCCAGAGCACAGTGAGGAACACACAGCTTCCTCCTGCCCCAGATTGAGCCATTCCTCCGGGGAACGGTGAATACGAATTGCTAGGAGGGTTCTGCTGTTAAAGCTTCTCTTGTTGAGACATAGAAAATTTGCTTTGTGACAGCAATGTGGGAGCTGAAAGCAGAGGGTCCCAGCAGAGGCATGTCACCAGCAGAAGGTGATGGGAGGAGAGCCAGCACCGCAGGAGCACCGAGCACAGCAGGCATCCAGCACAGCTGCTCCTCCCAGAACGAGGAACCCCAGACAGCTCATCTGCATGCAGGCCCGCTGCCATCCCAGAATTAGAACAAACAGCCGCACACAAGATGCATGTGGTGACTCAAAGAGCCAGAAATCGAGCACAGCGCAAACGTTGGGAGAGGGAATTCCAAGCCTGCCTCCATGACGAGCCACTGTCCTCCTTACCGAGCTGTCGCTCAGCTCAGGCAGTGCATGTGCCCCAGCACAGAGGTACCAGCAGCCAAATTCCAGAGACTACTGCAAAGAACTGAGAATATATTCCTTCCCCAGCTGGTGGACAAGCTCCCAGACTCATTGTTCTCCAAGACCTATACTTACAATGTGCACTAACGTGGCTGCTTTCCTCTTTCTTTCTTAGTGGTGTTTTCCAGCATGAGACACCCACGCTCGGCTCAGCACACCATTGTCTCTGCCGCAAGCTTGTGGCATTCAAAATAGATTCTGGCACCCACAGCAAGAAGTTTAAACCAAGAAATTCCAAACTGACTTACAAACTAACGCTGGAAAACCAACCAGCTGCAGCTCCTGCATTCCTGCTAGGAGGGAGGAAGCAGAGCGAGGCATAAAGCTCTGAGTCCTTCTGCCGTGCCCTACCCTGAAGACGTCAGTGTTTCAAGTTTGTAGAGGGGTGCTCAGAGAAGGCAGAGCTCTCGCTGAACAGCTTGTCACCTAGCACCCAGGGAACAAAGCAGGGATGTGGCTGCACTGCCTGCCACAGCTGAGTCAGTTCCTGGTGGCTATGAGGCACCTCCAGCATCAGCTGGTGAATGGAGATATTTCACACATAGGTTATAGCACGCTGGGGGAGAGCCACCAGCTTTGGCTTTTTTTTTGTTTATGTCTTTTATTTAAAAGACCATCATTTTTAAGAAATCTATCAGAGCTCATTCACACATTCAATTGAGTTATTAAAAAAACAACACACAACCTGGCACTCCCAAAATACACCAGAGGCATCCCCCATAAGGGCTTCTAAAGAGGAAAAAAGTCACAGAGGTGAAAGGGAGAGTCTCTGCCAGGCTAAATGGACTAGATGAAAGGAAATAAATCCAGCATGGGTTCTTATGGAAAAGACACTCCCAGGTGTAATCTGTTCAGCAGACTCATGACAGCTGGAGGGAAGAACAGATGACCAGATACACACCAAAGTTTCCCAATAGTACTTTGGGATAAGGCACAGATTTTCAGGATAGTAAAATCCAAAGCTGTTCACAGTCGTAGAACAGGTTCATAGCCAAAAGACCAATAGAATGGCAGGCAATGTCTGCATGTTGGTAGATAAACAAGGAATGCTGGCAAGAAACAGGCAAACATTTCCAGTTTGCATTAACCATGAGGGAAAAATCCATGCTTGCATAGAGTTCCCTGAGAACATCAGTTGGCTGCTCAGCAGCAAACCAGGATTCTGACAGTCATCAGGATAAGCACAGATGAGCAAGATAAGCACAACACGCATCTTGTCTAAGCTAAGAAGTCCTTCCATGTGCTACAAACTTTTAATGCATCTATCAATGAAGGTCAGGCACTGAGGCATGCTCCTGCAGTTCTCGGCAGCTCACTGAGGTGCCTGGCACAAGCTGCCCAGTGTGGAAGGTGCTGCAGCACAGCACAAAGCAAAACACAACAGAGCAGACTAACCAGGCTCCTGCTTGGCAGCAGAACAAAACATTTAAACAGATGGTAATCACAATCATTTGAGGTCTCAGACATGCTTTGGTTCATGGCTGGACATGGCAAACCCCGTGCTAAGTCTGCATCCATACAATGATTTCACCTACACTTCAATTTCACCTATATTGCCCAGAGAC
Organism: Numida meleagris; assembly: GCF_002078875.1. Lineage (NCBI taxonomy): Eukaryota > Metazoa > Chordata > Aves > Galliformes > Numididae > Numida > Numida meleagris. Next base: position 12,784,337 of record NC_034421.1, on the reverse strand, counting down.
ACCTCACTATCAGAGGACCCAACATTTGTGTCTGGTAGGCAGAAATGGAGAAGCTACTTCGGCCACAAGGACAGTGCATGTACCAGGCCCCACTGTGCAACTTGTGCGGTGCAGCCTGGATCCTGAAGAACCAGGCAGCTGAGTGCTTCTCCTAACACCAACTGCACCTGTGCCACTGCCAGGGGCAGGAAATGCTGCTGGCATCTTTGGGACAACGTTTAAAGACCAGCTTAATCAGCTGCAATTAAAAACCTCATGACACATCCTGCAAATCCGTGCAACTGCCTCCCTGCTTACACGCCAAGTCAAGGCACTGCTTTCTTTGTGCTGAAGGCGCAGGCATATTCAGACAGGCACAATGCTTGCATAGGGCACAGCACAAAGGCTGAGCTGTCTCAGGGCAACCTGTTAAATGGCAGTGGGGCAGCGTGTGAGATGCCAAGTGGCAGCAGAGCAGGACTCAGTGCTGCTGGGACCCGCTCTGCCCTCCCAAACTAAGGCCCACTGTGGAGGATGGAGCTGCAAGGCCCTGGTTATGTTGCGGAGCTGCCATGCTGCTGACTGAGCCTCCTAAAGCAAGCCTAGAACCGGCCCAGCAAGGGAGCAGGCTGTAAGTGCAGCCACGGCACTGCCCAACCTCAGCTGAACCAGGAAATGCCTTTCTTTAGTGGCACTGCCATGCCCAGCTACTTCGGCCAGAGTTCACTTTTTCCCTCTAAAAGCTCAAACGACCTGGCTCCACGGGCATACCTGCAGCGGTTCAGAGAATGGTTGGGTCAGAAGGGACCTTCCAGCCCCCAGCCCCAGCCCTGCCTTGAGCCGGCTGCTCCCACCAGCTCAGGCTGCCCACGGTCCCTCCACGGCCTTGGGCACCTCCAGGGATAGGGCACCCACAGCTCTGGGCAGCAGTGCCAGCGCCTCACCACCCGCAGAATGAAGGATTTCCTCCTCACATCTCACCTAAATCTCCCCTCTTTTAGTTTAAAGCCTTTCCCCTTTGTCCTATCGTTATCTGCTCGCGTAAAGCCGCTCTCTCTGCCATTTCTAAGCTCCCTTTAGGCACGGGAAGGCCACGCTCAGGTCTCACGAGAGCCTTCTCCAGGCTGAACAACTCCAGCTCTCTCAGCCCCTGCCGAGCTCCCCGCCGGCGGCAGAGCCCCTCACACCACAGGGTCCCAGGTAACAGAGAGCTCCGGCCTGGTCCTGCCGCCGGAACGCGCTCACAGCAGCAACACCCCCGACTCACCTGGGAAAGGCGGCGTTGCCGGACAGTGCCGGCAGGCGCCGGGCGCGCAGCGGACGGGGCAGTGCGGGCGCTCAGCGCATGCCGTAACGGCGGGGCCAGGCGAGGAGCCGGAGTCGCGGCAGACACCGGCGGGCGAGCCCTTCCTTCCTTCGGCACCGCGCAACAACGCGCCTCCCCATTGGCTGCTTGTGTCACGTGACCGGACCAACCAGCGCATGCGCAGATGGCGTCCCATGGCTGAGGCCACGCCCCCAGTCGCTGACCACGCCCCCAGCCCTTCCGGCAGCGGTCGCTCCTCGCCCCCAGCACAAGCCTAACGCATTGCACTTTCTAGCTGCTACTGAGAGATAAAGCGACAAAGCTATTTGATGCATCTTCAGTGGTTTCCTTTAATAGGAAGTGTTGCTTTATTCTACCTTGTGCTTCTGAAGCAAACATTTGTGTTCCAAAAATATACAGTGTACACATTCTGTAGCTATAGATACAAACATTTACAAAGAGATGGACAGGCTGGAGTGGACTCACGTGAAAAATCCTATGGCTTTCCATCTGGCCCTACTGCCCAGAGCACGGCTGTGCTGCTCTCAGCGTGCCAAACGTCCAGGGGCTACTGAAAAACACCCTACTGAGAGGTGTAAGGAGCACAGCGGTTATATGAAGCACTGTGGATCAAAAAGATTGCCACATGCTGCAGAGGGTTTGGGCTGGTTGCCTTTTAACACCCCCTCCTTTCATCCACGCCGTGCCCTCGTATCCGCAGCCCACATTCAGAGTAACTGCTCTCCTCCCCCTGTAGTCTCCTCTGCTCGTGGAGGTGGAGCCCTCCTGCAGGCACTGCCCAGCTTCCCAACAAAGAGGAAAACGTGGCTCCGGAGACGGTCGCTTTTCTCTGCAAGGCTTCCTCAGACAAGGGAAGCTGGTCACCTTCTGCAGTCCGAGCACTTTAGCGGATGGGCCTGTAGGGGAACGTCATTCCCGGGAGGAACGTTTGTACGGGGTGAGCTGGGAGCGCTGGGTGAGCCGGGTGTGCGGGGTGTGCAGGGTGTGCGGGGTAGCCCAGAGGGGGAGTGTGGATGTGAGGATAGAATCCTGGAGGCAGAGCGCTGTGGGCCGGCTGCTGTACGGGACCCGAGATCACCAGCTGCAAGAGGCTGCGGAGAGAAGTTCAGACAGTTGGATTACTTGGAGAAGGCAAACGAGCTGAAAGCAAGCTCACGTTTACGTCGTGACTACCCTTCATTCGAGTGGACATCGCTTTCTGCTGAAAGTGTTTTATTAAAACACTCTGCTGCTTGCAGAAGTGACATCTGGCATTTTCTCTAAAGGCAACAACGCTGCTTTTGAGTGTTATTCTTTTTTCTGTAATCCTCACAGGTTAACAAGATGGGAAACACCAGGCTGGGTGCAGCGTCCCGCAGCGTGGGCACCATCTGGCTTTTGTGAGGGGAGATTCTATCTGTGAGCACATCCTGATCTTTTGTTAGCAGTAGCTGAACTTTGCTAAGGTAAGAGGTGAGAAACAAAGTACAGTTAAGCTCTGCTTCAGGTGAAACCATGGAGGAGTTGAGAATGGGATAATTTTGGGACAGGTTCCACGCTGTAGTTTTGTTTTCCCTTCTGTTCATGTGGTTTAATGCAGGTTGGGTAAAAACATCTGTATACTGGGAGTCACGGAATTCTCCTCGAGTCAAGCATCCAGCTTGCAAGGGAAAAACAACTATCACCCTTATCCTGACATTAAGCTGTATCTGAATGAAGGCCAGCTTCCAGAGAGCAAGTACAAGTTTCTACAGGAGGTTTTGTCTCAACAGCTCTCAAGCACGTGTCTCGGGTACTTGAGACACAGGTACAGGAAGGTCTCTTACTTGTTGTGTGGTAGCCTGGAGCACACGGTTCTCAAGTCATCTGAAAGAGAACAGAGTACATAGGAATGAGGGTCAAGCAGAAATGAGAGCAACTTTTCTTTCTAAGATGGTCAGGTTACTGGAAAAGCTCCAGTGACCCACAGATCCACAATCCCATTCTCAGACCAATAACATTCATCAGAGGGAAAACGTTTCTCTATTTCATCCGTTACTACTTCAGCTTTTTGTGCTTCACACTTCATTCTGTGTTCTACATTCAACCTGTGCTACCACACGGGAAACAGCTTCACTTGAAAGCAGTCCAAGCCTTAGCACAGCACATGCAGCAGGCCCAATGCAGCAGGCCCAATGCAGCCCTGCCCGGCTGCAGCTCCTGCCACCAGTAACTCTATGCTGCTGAAGGAGACAGCAGGTCCCAGCTCACTGCACTTACAGCCAACCCTGCCTCTGCCATACGAAATATGGGCTGCTGCAGACCTCCCAGGATATCACAAGAACTCAAGCATTTGCAAACGGTTCGGGCAAGACGATATTTGGACATACAGTGCCAAGAACTGGGAACTCAGCTGGCCTCCAGGAAAACATCTGAATAATCTGGCCACAGGAATGCATCTATCAATAAGTAACTAAGACAGCTAATACAAGGTGTGACTGCTCAGTGAATACAGTGCTTCTGATGACAAAGGCATTGAGTCAAAGGGCAGGAAAAGAACTGGTTTTGGAAACAGGAAAGACAAACAAAAGCTACGTTAACAGGCTTCTTTAATAACTTCAACTTAAAATGCACAGACTGAAATATAGTCTCACTGAAAGAGAACTGCAGGCCCAGAAGTTTCAGATAAACAGTCTTAGTTTGCTTCTCTCATCCCTTGTTTAGCACATGAACCTCATGGCAACCTACTTCATGGTCATTCCTCCAGCAGGTAAACTCAGAGAAGACAAATTGAAAAGCAATTAAACAGTGCTTTTTAACTAGCTACAAGCAATCCCTGGCCCTAGACTGCACTGGGAGGTACATGGTTTTCCTGGAAAGCAATTATACAGACAGGATCAAGCTCTGCCCACACTCTCAGGTAAGGCAAGTTGCACAGTCACATATGCAGAGCCCATACTGTGCCTCATCCCCCTAGTGAAGGAGCAACCTTTGCCTGACATCCAGCTGCATGCTTGTCAGCACTGCATGGCCTCCCATCAGTTTAGGATTTCAGGTGAGGCTTAAGATGCTCTGCAAAACCCCTTTATTTGAACTGCAAGAAGTTTTAGTGAGTCGTAAGGTTTCAGTACTTTCTTCCTACTGTAAACACCACAACGTACATGTGACTCCGTGAGCCAGTTAGAAGCCAGCCCAGACTGTTCTCATGAGAAACACAGGAAGAACTGCAGGCTGGAGTCTCTGCTGGAGACCTAGGCCAAGCAAGGTTACTCTGGGATCCTTCTGGCTCCTGGGCATCACTTTTCACATTTCACAGCAAGTTTACAAAACTGCTGGAAAATAAATAAAGCTCTTAGTGTGCAGACTGAGACAAGTGCTGTGGTTTCACGTGACACATCTGCCCTCCGCTCTCCCATGGCTGGTCCCAGAACTGTTTTTCATGCAGGAAGAGTTCAGAGGGGAATCAAAACTCTAACAAAGAGCCTCAGCTGGATATGGTCATGTCCCTCTCATCACATCCACACATTGGAGGAAATGAATCCAAGGCCAGACTCTTTGGCAGCCCCACCAACCACTTACCTCGGGTGCACAGGAGCGCTCCTGATGCCATGGCCACTTGCAAAGCCTGAGCCAGTCTGTCCAGAGCCAGTTCAATCTCTTTGGATGCATTGAGAGGATTGAGTTCATCAGACAGTCTGTTAATTTCCTCCACAAGCGGAACCACGTGATCAAAGGGTATTAGCCCCAGGCGCCCATAAAGGTTCTTCTCTGTTAAGTGTCCCTGAAGCATCATGAGAACCTGCAGGACACTTAGATGCAGTTTTGAGTACAGCTGATGGCAATCCCCATCATCTCCTTCAGTCGAGTCCTTGGCAACCTTGCTGGCGGCGTGTCCATTAGAGAGAGAGGCTTTCTTCTTCCTTTTGTAAGCCAAGGGGGCCTTCACACACCAACGGATCAGCCCAGTCAGCGGGGTGAGCTCTAAAAACCCTATTGGCAGGTTGGCTGCAATGGGAGTGTTCAGAAAGGTGATGAGGATCAAGCGGGGGTCTTCGAAGATCCAGGAAACAATCAACTCGAGCAGATCTGAAGGGGGGATGAGGTCATCTGAAGACAGGGAAAACATTGCTCAGTAAGCAGGGCCTTGCACTGAAGCACAGGACAGCAGTCTAAACTCTCACACGTACACACTTTCTGCACTGTCACAGTTGCCACTTCAGAACCTCCCAAAGCCTACTGTTTTTTCAAGAAACAATTTTGTCCCTGGGTGACATAACCATATTTCTGTTAACTTCAGCTTCTGCTCTGAAGCCACCTCCAAACACCAACATTTAACTCTTTCCACAGCAAAGCTTTTTTGGTGGTTGTTGTTATTTTCTTTCCGGGCATGCTGCTGTTTGTGTAATCAAATCTTGTCCTCAGAACGAGGTGGAGACTGCCCAGTCACAGAGCACTCTTTGAAAAACAAGCTTTCCTTCCTTGTAGCATCAGCAACATCTCAAATAAACCAAGGAATTAAATAACAATAATAGTAAACTACCTCCTACAACTCACGCTATTTTCTTTCTGATGTCTTTTAAAGTTGGATGAGATTTCACATGGTATTATATACGTATTTTGTGCAACGTATTTGAGGAAAAATATACTACAAGCTCTACCAAATACTTTCAAAACCCTGCATCCCTCTCTCGTCAATGTCAAGCTACTGAGAAGAATGTGCAAAACACTGCCTTTATCCATAACAAATGGTATTTACTTTTTTTTTGGATGGCATGCAATGTTGGCATTTAGAGCATGGTTGGTTGTTGGCCTATCACAAGTTGTCTCACTGAGTAAAATAAAACAATCTTATTTTAGACACATACATGTTTCTAGTCTCTGAGCAACATCACTGTGAGACAGGACATATCAATATGAGGTCATGCACACACAGGAGGTACACTGTTCATTGCATTTCATACCACTGCTCAAGAGAAATCCTGCTCCAGCTTGTGAACGTTCAGAATGTGAATTTCCCTTCTTTTTGGAAGGAATTTGATGGACAAGCAGACCTGACTCTATCTGCTGGGTGGCAGACACCACAGGGAAGAAAAACCGCCCAGCCAAGTAGATGTGCCCTCATTCCTAATGCTGCTCAATCAACGAGATCCCTTTGTTCTTTGCCCACTATCAGGTGTTACCCAGCTGCTTCTCTATTACAGACTCTCCCTTCAGTTGCTCCTTACTTTTTTCCTCACCTCAGTGACAGTTGAGGTCACAACCCTGAGCTGCTTCTGGCAATAGTTCCATTGTAACAAGCATCTGTAGAATTTCTGCAGTTAATCCTTGCAGCAGTTAATTTGTGTTGCTTTACACCATACCTCTTAACTGGTAAGACACAGCCTGGAAACATTTACCTGAGGAGAGGTCATAGAGAGCCGTGACCGCTGTAATGAACTGGCAGCAGAAGCGAGGACTGGCACTGAATATCTGTTTCAGAGTTTGGATGGAGCCTGGCACCAAGTTGCAATAGTCATCAACCAATGCTCGGGCTAGTCTCACGCAGTACACCGCAGGAGTTCGCTGCAGGGATGGAAGGCAGCACACCATGAGAAGCAGCTTAAAACAAATCACAGAAGTTCTGCAGAGCTGGCTTTCAGTTCACTTTGCCCAGATACTTTCTGCTCACATTATCCAGACACTTTGCTGGTTCAACATCTGTGCTTCCCCTTTCCCAAAATCAAAGCGCACGCTCTCTCTGCACATTAATGACCCTTTCACAGAGAGGAGTAACATTTTTACATGGAAAAGTTCTGTGCAACCCTCACATTACTTAAAAGCTGCGTTGCTTACAAAAAACCTACAGATCCTTCTGCTGCCCAGGATACCTTCCCTCCTCTACCAAAGCTCAATGGATGGAACTGCACATAGATTAGCAAAAGCTCTGCCCGATGTTGGAGCAAAGGACAGATGTGAGCACAGAGATGTGTGAGGGAAGCTGCAGCAGCTGGCTGTTACATCAGTTAAAACTGCCATGGAACAGGAGCTGGCTTCAAGCAGCTGCCACCAACCGTTAGGTGACACCCAGCTCACCCACTGCAGCACAGCCCCTTGCTCCTAACACATTGATTTGTTCACCCAGAGATCACACCTGCAGCCAGAAGGCAGCACACTCCAGAACTGGGACTCTGCACACAGCCACCGCCATGGAAACCAGCTTTCCCAGTAAAGCCATCCTGTTGTCGTCCGCTTTGTTCCCTTGAGGGCTGAAGAGCGATGAGAAAATGATCTGCCGAACCGAATCCTTGGTTTGCTCTTGGAAATAATTGCACATGATCTCAAGGAGCTGAAGCTCCTGAAGCGAATTCAATCTCTGCAACGAAACAGAAGCAAAGCTGCGAAACGCACCGGGGATTGACAAGAACCGAAGGCTGCAGATCAGGCGTTCCCAACTCGGTGTTGGCCACCAAACCCCACATCCCCTCCGGGGCACGCTCAGCAACGCCCCAGGCCGCTCCCTGCAGGAACGCGGCGCCCAAAGGGCCTCGCCCCGCGGCAACCCCAGCCCCAACGCGGCCCCCACAGCCCCGGGGGAAGGGCCGCACCTTGGGCGGGGCGCCTCGCTCCTTGGGGACCTGGAAGAGGAACTCCTCGAGCAGCTCGGCCGGGCCCTTGTCCACCAGGGGCAGCGGAGCGCTCTGCAGCTGGCTGCTGAAGTAGATGTCGAGGTGGTACAGCACTTCCTTAGCGGCGCTCAGCGCGTCCCGCCGGAGCAACGAGTGCCGGATGTCGCTCATGGCTCTCTCTCTCTCTCCCCGCTCCCGGCACGGCGCGGCCTACTCTCGAGCGCGCATGCGCACAACGGCGCGGCGCTACGGAAGCTCGCAGCGGCCAAAAGAAGACGAAGGCGTGCGGCCCTGCTCTGTAGCGCCCTCTGCTGGCGGGGAAGCGCGCTGCACCTTCCTGCTACGGGTGGCGAGTGTCACCCACAGTGCAGTGTGGGCCACGGGTCCCTGTCCCCGGCCCCCCCCCCGCGGCCGGGGGGCCGCGGGGGGGGGGCCGGGGACAGGGACCCGTGGCAGAAGCCTGAGTGCATGCCCCATCCCACAGCACAGGCCACAAGGCTGAAAACACCAATACATATTTCACCGCTGCTGGCACTGATTGAAAGAGCTAGATATTTATTTATTTCTCGCTGAACAGACCTTTGTTTCCACGACAAAAAAAAATGCCATATGGAGCCCGAGACCTCGCACGCTTGTTGGCTGGGCTGCTGGCAAAGCGAGCGTGGCCCTCCCCATAAATGCAGGTGTCGCTCCTCCTTCCCCTTCCAGTGACCAGGGGACGGCTCTGCAGGTGCATCACGCTCCCGAGGATCTCCTCTCTGCAAAGCTGATTTCTGCAGCTCAGGTGAGTTTTGCCCTGTACAGAGGCTGCTGAGCTTGATGCAGCTCATGGGCATCACCCGTGCACCTGCGTGCATGCATACATCCACAGGTGCATCAGGGAGGAGGAGCTGAGGCATTCCCATATGGTAGCATTAAAAGGCATCACTGCATTAGAAACTTTAGCATTTGCCATTGTAGCAAGGAGGGAAAAAAGGGAAAACGGAGAGCTTTTATCAGACCGGCTGCCCCTGCCACGAAAACAAGCCTCAAAGCTGGGGTTATTTTCCAGTCCTACCTGCAGATTCTGGACTGAGGGCATTGCTACGCATTTCAGCTCTGGCTTGGCCACAGTTCAGATCTGATCATGTTGGAAGGACATGGTGAAACATTACCCTAAATGCCTTATCTGTGGATGGGGGCCACTGTGTGGCTTGGAGAGGGTCCTATAGTGCTCTCCTGGGTGCACACAGAGCAGGTGCAGTGGGGGTGACACGGTGGCCTCAGGTGCAGAGAGGTGTCAAGGTGCAGGGGGGGCCTTGCCCACCCCAGGGAAGGATGCTGCTGGCATGCAGGAGTGCTGGGGGAATGCGTCCCTTGCTCTGCCCCAGCATGGCTGCTATAGGGTCTTTTGGATACCTGGTGCAGACCTGAGGAGCGATAGGAGAGGCACAAACTGAGATGTCCCCTCCCAAAGGGGTTATGGGGGGCAGGGGAAGCCCATGAGCACCTGTGTGGCAGCGGCTGTGTCCATACATAGCTCGGTGACCCAAAGATCTGCAGCACAGCACAGGGAAGCAGTTCTACAGGATGCCCCTCCAGCACAGAAAATGCCCAGAAAAAGCCCTGCTCAGCAGCTGGGCTCAGGGCCGGGGGGGCTCCAGCTGGGCCAGCAGCTCCTGCTCCCACAGCTCTTCTCACCAGGCCTGGAGAGGTGTCCGGGCTGAGCACCGTGAGTGAAGGAGCAGCTGCTCTGAGTCACCTGGAATGGCATTTGCTCCTGTGCCAGAGTTATCAGCTCATGCTCTGCGGGAGGTCAGGGCTGCCTGTGGGACAGCAGGATGGGGCCCTGTATGAGGCAGGGACAAGGACTCAGCCCCCTGGCCTGCAGACCGTCCCTGCCCCTCTGCGTGCAGGATGGCAGCCCCGAAGCTGGTGCTGGCGCTGCTGGCTGCGGCGCTGCTGCTGCATGTGGCTGCCACACTGAGGATCAGTGCCTTCAACATCAGGGCATTTGGAGACAGCAAGATGTCCAACCAGACGATCGCAGATTTCATCGTCTCTGTGAGTGCTGGGGGAGAGGAGCAGCACTGGCTGTGCTCTGTCCCTGGGATGTGGCTGGCTTGGGGCAGCCAGGCATTGGCTTTCTAGAGGTGGTTGTTCATCCATGTGTCTGTGCATACATTCATGCATGCACCCACGCCTCCATCCATCCGTGCCGCCATCCATGCATTTTCCATGTCTCCACCCACCCTCCCACCCGCTGTCCCCCCATCCCCATCTCCAGCCTGGGCTGTCTCCATTCCCTTCCCAAGGACAGGAGTTGCTCAATGCCAGCCAGGCTCCTCAGAGCAGCTTATGCCTGATGTGCTGCTGGGATGATGGATGCTGGAGAGATGGTGTTGGAGGCCCCTGTGTCACTCTGTGGGCCTCCAAGCCAGAGGGATCCTTCCCGGGGCTCTCTGTCCCCTGCTGGCACCTATGAGCCAGGCCAGGTGCCACAAGATGAGCAGCTCCCAGCCATGGGCGAGCAGCTCCCAGCTTGTCCCTGCAGATCCTGGTGGAGTACGACATCACCTTGGTGCAGGAGGTGCGGGATGCTGACCTGAGTGCAATAAGGAAGCTGATGTCTCAGCTCAACAGGTGACCCTGATGGCACTGGGTGCTGGGTGTCAGCAAATGGGCACTGGAGCAGAGCCTGGGCAGCATCTTGCTGCACCACAACACCTCTGGTTTGGCCAGAGAGATCCTCCCTCACTGTCCCTATGTCTTCCTCCCAGCGCATCATCGTACCCCTACAGCTTTTTGAGCAGCGTCCCCCTGGGTCGGAACAGCTACAAGGAACAGTACGTCTTTATCTACAGGTAGAGTTCAGCAGGAGGAGGGATGCCACCAGTGTCCCCCTGCCAATTGCTGTCCCCTCCTGGAGGGAACTGCACCTTCCCACTCCCCTCCCTCAGGTCAGACATCGTCTCTGTGCTGGAAAGCTATTACTACGATGACGGCTGTGAGTCCTGCGGGACAGACATCTTCAGCAGGGAGCCCTTCATCGTGAAGTTCTCCTCTCCCACCACACGTGAGCAGAGCTGCAGCACAGCAGCTGTGTCACTGCTCCCACTGACACTGCTGGCCCCAGCCCCGTCAGCCCCACTGCCGGCCTGTAGGGCTGCCTGAACCCATCATAGGGTCTCCACTGTGGTCACTCATTGCTGCAGAAGCTCCTCCTACCTGCAGGTGCCCCTTGGGTTTCCCAGCATGTCCCATCTCCCATCACCTTCCATCACCTCCCAGCTCCCATCATGGAGCACACTCGCACGCTCCCACCTCTCCTCCACCCCCTGCCTCCTTCCCAATCCCATGAGAGCTTGGGAAAAGGAAGAGCAACAGAGCCCTGAGGCTGCCCTGGCTCCATGCCCAGGGGCTGACGGCTGTGTCCTCAGCAGAGGTGGATGAGTTTGTCATCGTGCCCCTGCACGCAGAGCCCAGCAATGCTCCGGCCGAGATCAATGCACTCGCCGACGTCTACACAGATGTCATCAACAAGTGGGCAACCAACGTAAGTGGCACTGAAACGTCCCTGCTCCCTCCCTGGGGTACAGGTGGGCTGGGACACAGCTCCTGGGCTGTAGCATATCCCAGCAGCCATCCACAGATAGATGCATCTCGTGGGAGACTTGTTGAAGTGGGTGCCACCCTGCAGTGCGTGGGCATGGAGATGGCATGGAGCTGCTGGCTGGCTCCAGTGCCCCCTGTGCCATGGAGAGCTGGATGGGTCCTGCTGCCCTGTACAAGTTTGGGGAGCCATTACTGCCCTGTAATGTCTGTTCCTAGCCTCTAGGCATGGCTGAAGGGCTCTGGAGAGCTGCCCACACCAGCTATTCGGCCACAAAACCCCACAGACTCTTGCGGTAGCCCAGGATCTGGTCTCACCCGTGGGCATTGGACCCATGTGCAGCCCTGCTGTGGGCACCAGGGCCCTGAGCCGGGCTCAGTGCAGTGCTGCCCTGCAGAACATCTTCTTCATGGGTGACTTCAATGCTGACTGCTCCTACGTGACCGCGGAGCAGTGGCCCTCCATCCGCCTGCGCTCCCTGAGCTCCTGCGAGTGGCTCATCCCCGACAGCGCCGACACCACCGTCACCAGCACTGACTGCGCCTATGACCGGTGGGTGGTACAACAGCGGGCACGGGGGCTGCCATGGGGGGACCGGCAGGTGCTGACCCCCGCATTGCCCTGGCAGCATCGTTGCTTGTGGCTCCGCACTGCGCCAAGCAGTCGAGTATGGCTCTGCTACGGTCAACAATTTCCAGGAGACTTTGCATATCCAGAACAAGGACGTGAGTGAGGGGGTTGGGGCTGGGTGACAGCAGGGTCCTGCTGAGGGGCTGGGAGTTTCACTTGGTGCCATGTTAATCCAATCCACAAAGCCTCCGTGAGTATGCACAGGCACCCAAAGGTGGCCCCACTGCCACTCGTGCACCACTGCAAAACAACATTTGGGGCCTGGTCTGCCTTTGGGGCTGGAGCAGAACCTTTGGGCTCCAGCTGGGAGCAGCAAGGGCAAGCAAAGCCACCACTCTGCCTTCCCTGCACTCAGGCTTTGGCCGTCAGTGACCATTTCCCGGTGGAGGTGACGCTGAAGGCCCGCTGAGACCTGCTCCAACAGCCAGCAGTGAGGAGCGCACGTGCCACCAGCTCCAACAAAGCTCTGCAAACCACTCGATTTGCTGCACGCTGCCTCTGCAAGGAGGCAGCCCTCAGGGGTCCTGCCATTGTGGGATGCCCTCAGCTTGCATTAAAATGATGCCGTGTTCAGCCCTGGTGCTCTGGAGACAGATTCAGGCTCAGCTGGCAGCAGGGTGCTGCTCCCACACAAGTGCCATCAGCGAGCTCACGTCCCCATGATCACACAGCCTGTAAGAACCATCCTACATGCATGCTGTGCACCCCCACGTGCCCACTGATGCACACACGCATGTGCAAACCCTCTCATACACACTCCTCTGTATGCTTACCATCCCATGTGCACACAATGCTGTGCACCCCATGCACCCCAATTCCCTACGTGCCATTCTGTATGTGCACACCTGCGTGGCTCCAAGCTGGATGCACACACACACATCCCCCAGGGGCCTTTGTACACATACACACTCTCTTGTACACATCCTGCCCTGCAAACCCCACCATCTCCTGTGTGTCCCAGAGTTGCCCCATGCATGTGCCATCGCTCCCATCCTATAGGACTCATTTCCACTTTTCCATGCCACGTTTTGGGGGCACACCTGAGGGCATGAGGATGCTCGGCAAAGGAGCCCCCCTAGAGCACAACCATTTGGTCTGTGGGGTGCTCAGGGTGGTAAGCCATTCGCCTCCATCCCTCCAGCCCCCAACCAAAGCTCAGCAACCCCCTGCCATGGAGCATCCCCAGCATGGAGCCAAGATGAGAGCACCGGACCCCATGGGTGGGAAGAGCAGCTCCTATCTGAGCAAGCAAGAAAGCAGGATTCTGTGAAAGGCTCAGGAGGGTTCGGGCAGGACCTCTCACTCTCACTGAGTCGCAGGATGCAGGCAGCTCTTCCCACATCTCATGGGGACACATCCCGCTGGAGCCCGCCTGGCTCTGGGGTGTCTGATGGGTGCTGGTGATGACGGTGGTGGGTGGTAGAGGATGTGAGTCAGCTCCCACGCAGTGGTGCGGTGCCTTCCCGGGGGTTTTGGTGCCTTCCCATGGTTTCAGTGCCTTCCTGAGAGTTTTGGTGCCTTCCCAGGTGTTTTGGTGCCTTCCCAGGATTTTAGTGCCTTCCTGAGGGCTTTGGTGCCTTCCTGAGGGTTTCAGTGCCTGTAGATGTAGGGCCCCACCTGGATGTTTCATGCCCTGTGGGACCTCACGTGCCTCAGCAGCCCCGCTGCAAGGGAGGGCCATGCCTTGAGGCACCGGTCCCCGGGGAGAAAGAGGAAACGCTTCTCCCAGAGGAACTGGGCCACACGCTGCCCACAGGGATGGTGCAAAGCCTGAGCTTAGCAATCCCGCAGGAATGCAAAGATGCGTCTGAGGACACCGGACTCACCCCGTGACTGATGGTGAGGATGCCATGTCAGCGGTGTGTGCAACAGCCTGACGAGCCCCGGCATGAAGAATGGTCTCCTCCTAGCAGCCAGCCCTGTCCCCTGACCCCCTGGGATACAGTGTGTGCATGGGGACACTAGGGCACGGCCCCAGCCACATTGCAGCCTTACCGACCGGACTGGGTCGGCACTGTGCCTTGGGCTGCTTTGAGTCATGAGCAGGGCTGCTTTGTGCGACCAATGGGAGTGCTTTGGGTGACCAATGGAGCTGCTTAAGGCCACCAGCAGGGTTGCTTTGGGTGACCACTGGGGTGATTCTGCCTGACCACTGCGGCTGCTCCAGGTGGTTGTGGCTCACCCCTTGCACAGCAGCTCGCCGTGCCACTGAGGATCCAACCAGCTTAACCCGAATGCCCTGCTGTTTCCTTCTGTCCCTTCTAATTACATGTCTGAATCACCTGCATTAAGGCCATCCCCTCCAGCCAGCTGCCCACCGCTTGGCACGGTGCTGGGCTGGGGGCACTGCCAGCTGCCCACCCCAGCTGCACACCTCGAGCTCCCCACGCTCCCAGCCCCGCTGGGCTGCCCCACTGCCCCCCCTCCTCCCCAGCCTCTTCATGGCGCTGAGTACTGAGATGCTGACGCTGGCCCCACCCTGCCCCTGTGCGGGTTTTGGTTTCCCAATGTAGGAAGGAGCCCAAGCCTGTGACAAAACACCCACGGGGGTGTCCGACTCATCCTGCTTTTCCAGCGTCTCAGCTGGGAATAAAACAGCCCGCCTGTTGCTGGCAGGGCAGAGGTGCTGCGTGCTCACAAGGTAAGGATGGAGCTGGGGCTCAGCGCCTTTCAGGGCTGCGGCGCGATGGGCTGGGAGCCAGGGTCCCTGCGGTGCAGGCTGTCACTGCGGTTCATCCGTGGAACTGGAAGGACTGGAATCTGCTGGAATTAGGATTAGTTCCCACACCTTCCGAGCCTGATGAGTGGTGCAATCCCAGCACAGAAAGCAACCAGCTTCAGGGAGCAGCACGGAGGAGATGATGAAGGGGTCTGTGGCTGTGTTTAAGGATGCAGAATAGCAGTGAAGGGTCAGGAGGGGACTGCGAGCAAGCAGAATGATGTGAAACATTCTGGGGTGCGGAGAGGGATGGAGCCTGCAGTGGGACCGGGACAGCCCCATGGGGAGTGGGGCTGGGAGCTCCCAGAGCTCACAAGTGATGGGTAGAGGTGCTCCTAGGCTGATTCACTGTGGCAGAATGAGTTTCATCTTCCTCTGGAATTGGTGGCAGATCATCTGCTGGCTTGGTGCCCACCAGGGTGCAGCAATTGGGAAGGACCTAAGAGGATTTTTTCACTCTATCCCCATATGTGAAGCCTATTTCCAAGCTCAGAATAAAGCCTGGCTCCGGTTGTTGCATCCTGTGGCTCAGAATCCCTCCTGGCAGAATGGGGACCATGGTGCTGGCACTGTCCCTGCTGACTACGGCTCTCCTGTGCCCAGCCACCACCATGCTGCGCATCGGTGCCTTCAACATCCAGGCATTTGGGGACAGCAAGATGTCTGATGAGAGCGTGGCAGGTGTCATCATCAATGTGAGTACAGCCAGTGCTGCGTGGAGCATGTGGGGATGGGATGTGTTCAGGGATGAGCTCAAATGCAGCCCCTGTGCTGGGGTTGCTTGGGGACATGGCTGTGGCTAGGACATCTTCCCAGTGCCAGGGATGTCCCCAGCCTGGTGGGAGGACCATGGGGTGAGGCCCTACGGGGACATCTGCCCTGGCATTGATGGACATGTATGCCACTGTGGGGTGACCCAGTGCTGGGATACACGCGGGTGGCCCCGTCCCTGCTCACCACCCCAGCACCCACCACAGTGCCAGGCTTCCTCTCACCATCACCACCGCAGATCCTGCGTCGCTATGACATTGTGCTGGTGCAGGAGGTGCGCGACTCCGATCTCAGCGCTGTCACCGAGCTCTTGGAGCAGCTCAACAGGTATGAGTGGGGCTGGGGCTGAAGCCACTGGGATTAAAATGCTGGCACTAGGCAGGGAAAATGAAGCTGCTTGAGTAATAAACGGCAAACAAAAGAAATCCTGTTGGAAGAGAGTTTGTTTTCTGGAAGGGGAATAAGAGAAAAGTGCTGTAGTTTTGTAGAAGGAAATGGGAAGGAGCAGCCAAGGCGCCTGCGGGCAGCTTGGAACACACTGAGTGCCATGTGGAGCTTCAGCCACTGCGAATAACCGTGGGGGCACAGGGGTGCCAGTGGTGCAAAACCTTTGTGAAGGCTGAGGTCACACCTGAACACAGAAAGCTGAAAGGAACTACAACTCTGGCACAGTGAATCCCAAAAATGCAATGGGACAGGGGAAAGCCGAGGCTGGGGATGGAGGGTATGCAGTGGGACCACACGGCTGGGGTTTAGTCTGCCAAAATGGGACAAATCAGCCCCAAAGCAGTTGTAGAGTGGTGGAGGTGGCTGTGCCGTGAGGTGCAGAGCTCTGGACAGCCAAGGGTACCACAGGGATGGGGGTCCTCCACTGGTGGGACTCGGTTCTGAGTGAGGCTGTGGCGGAGATGAGTGCTCCCAAGCAGGTATGCTTGGCCCATGTCCTCACTCCTTTGGACTCCTTCAGCATCACCACAAAGCAAGCGTGGCAGCAAGGGTGACGCCAGGCCCTGTAAGCCCCAGGCTGCCAATTAACCTCAGCTTAGATGCAAATGAAGATGGAGAACATCCCTACAGAGAAATGGTTGGCAGGGGACGGACCCACATCCTGGTGGTGCGTAGGGAGCATGGAGCCCATGGCTGGGGACAGCTCATGGTGGCAGGCATGGCAGGTGGCTCAAGGCTGCGGTGCCCATGGGCCCAGCAGAGCCAGGGCCATCCCAGGGCTGCGCCAGCACCATGCTAGCTGTGCCACTGTCCTGCCTTTGCATCCCTGTAGCGTGTCCTCATCCCCATATGACTACGAGATCAGCGGGCCCCTAGGACGGGACAACTACAAGGAGATGTACCTCTTCATCTACAGGTAATGGGGTGGGCACGCTGCTGTCCCTATTGGGGTGCTGCAGAGGGGACAGAGGGGCCCCATGTCACTGTCTGGAGTTCAGGACACCAAAGCCACCATGGCAGGGCTGAGCAAGGGTCCATGCTGGTGGGCCATGCTGAGCCCAGGGTCACTGTCCCCTGGTCCCACAGGACGGACGTCGTGTCGGTGGTGGACACCTATCAGTACGAGGACCCGCAGGACATCTTCAGCCGGGAGCCGTTTGTCCTCAGGGTGTCAGCACCCCATAGCAGTGAGCAGCACGAGGCAGGGGCCGGCCGCTTGGCCTGGCTGAGGATGGGTGGCCCCAGGTGGGAGGTGGCCATGGGGCTGTGGTGACACGGACTCATGTTCCTCCCCCCACAGAAGCAGAGGAGTTCGTGATGGTGCCACTGCACTCGGCCCCTCATGATGCTGCTGCTGAGATCGACGCACTCTACGATGTCTACCTGGCCATCGTCAACAAGTGGGGGATGGACGTGAGTGCCTCGGCAGCACCGGGCCCTGCACGGCCCACACTGCACCACAGCCATGAGGCATCCCCTGTGTGAGGGCAGCGGGCTGCAAGCTCCAGCCCTTTCCTCTTCCAGGGCGGGAAGGGATGGCCCCGGGGATGCCACAAAGCTGGGGTGAGGGTCAGGCTCTGGGGGCGGATTGTTGGGGGGCAGCTCTGCCATCAGCCCCCGCATCGCCCTTTCTGCAGAACATTGTGTTCCTGGGGGACTTCAACGCCGACTGCAGCTACGTGAAGCCGAGTGACTGGGCCTCCATCCGCCTGCGCACCAGCGACATCTTCAAGTGGCTGATCCCTGACAGTGCCGACACCACCGTGGGGAAGTCGGACTGTGCCTATGACAGGTGGGTGCTGCCATGGTGATGCTACAGCTCCTGTGCCACAGGGCCCCGTGGTGGCTGCGGTGAGGAGGGAGTGATGCCCATCACGTGCTGTTCCCTCGCAGGATTGTGGTGTGCGGAGCCAAGCTGAAGCGGAGCATCGTGCCAAACTCAGCCACTGTGTTCAACTTCCAGCGTGCTTTCCAGCTGGAGCAGGAAGAGGTGAGCAGGAATCATCAGCCGGGATTTGGGGTGTCTGAGGTACCCGGAGCTGCTCAGGAAAGTAAAGCTGAGCTGCCCCAGGTGCAGCAAAGATATATAGGCAGCACAAGGCTGCCATTTGTTTGGGATTAGGCAGCCTGGGCACAGCCATGTGGCTGCTGCACTTCAGAGCCAGCTCAGCCACAGGTGAAGCAGCCTCAGCAGCAGCCTGAGGTGGTTCTGGCCGTGGCTGCAGCTACACCTGCAGGTACACCAGTGAAGGCAGGCAGCC
>NC_034421.1:12759689-12762268 GCF_002078875.1 Numida meleagris | reverse complement strand
ACACCACAACGCTGTATTTGTTTCAGCAGTGACAAGACTGGTCTGGGGGCTGCCCCTGCCCACGCACTGACAACAAGACACAGCAAGCAGCAGAGCACACCAAGTAGCCAGGAAAGCAGATGAAAAGGACTTGCATTGATCGCAGCGACTGTCACCATGTTGGAGCCGTACAGCCGGAGCCACATCTCCTGCACAGCCCTCCAGAACTCAGCGTAGTGCTCCGTGCTCTTCCCGCACATCTCGGTGATGTCCAGGCCGGACGAGAAGACTCTGGGGACAGCCTGGAATCCAGAAAATGCAACCATCACCGAGAGGCAAAGCGCCCTGCAGCGCGCTGCGACCCCAGGGCAACACGTACGGAGGTGATGATCAGGCCCCGGCAGGTCCGGTCGTTCTCCAGCTTCTCCAGGCTTATGCAGAACTCCGTGAGGAAGTCCAGGCTGAAGCTGTTCACCGGAGGGCTCTTGAACTTCATCGTGGCCACGCCTGAGCCATGGTAAGCACAGAGGCATCAGAAACCCCACGCCAGAGCAGCACGCACCACACGGACACCTGTTGTGTTCACAGTTCCATCTGCCTTCTTGCTTTCCCGCTCTCCTCAGATCGTACCTTTTCTCCCCCTGTCCTTCAGAAAGTTCTCCCCCAGAACAGCTGGACAAGGCCAGGCTCCAGCAAACAGCCCTGCCCAGGGGACAGCAGGCCACGCGGCCCCCAGCCCCTCATCCCTCCCAGACTGGACGGCCCTGCCCCAGAGGCCCTCACAAGGCCCTGAGCCCAGGGCAGGCTCAAGAGGAGGGGCCCAGCGGCCAAAGGAGGCCCTGGAAGCATCAAGCAGGGGGGACACGGCCCCATGACAGCTAGTCCTGGCTGCCAGGGCACAGAAATCCCCAACAGCTGCTCCCTAGACAAAAGCCTGCCAATTCTGCCAGGTCCACAAAGCAGGGATCCTATGGAAGCCGGGATCTGCACGTGGCATGCAGCCACACCAAGAGCCCACACCCGGTGACATTCCTGTCCGCATACTTCTCTCTCTGCTGGCTCTACGTGGCTGAAAGCAGAATGTATGGGGCTCTGGTGGCTATCCATGCCCTGAGGCATGCATAGAGGGGCTCTGCAGGGTGAGGTGCCACTGTACCTGATCTCACGTCCAGCTCCACCAGGATCTTGTTGTTGCTGAAGGCACGGCGCTGGGCAGGCAGGAGGCCGGGGGGCTGCCGGGCAGCTTGGCCCCATGCCCGTGTCCCCCTGCAGGGATACAGCACACCTGGGGGAGAGGGGGGTGAGGCTGGGCAAGGAGAGGGCATAGGGACACCCTGAGCACTGCGAGGGGACATGGGTCACCCTGACCCAATGTGGGGGGACACGGGGACACTGCAGTGCACAGAGGGGGGACATGGGAGGAACACAGACGCAGCAACTCGTGGTGCAGTGACACGGGGACACCCCGACACGTGGGGGGGGGGGGGACTGGGGCACCCTGACCCCTGCAAGGAGGCACGTGACAACCCTGACACGCTGATAGGAGCCGTGGGGGGGGACATGGAGGAACCCGACCCAGGGAGAGGGTACACGAGCACCCCGCGGTGTACACAAAGGGGCCGTGGGGGGACACGGGGGCACCCGACGACCCCCGTGGGGCTGTCGCGGGGGAGAGACCGCGGGGATGCTCCCGCTCGGACCGGCAGCGGGGGGCACGCGGACGCGCTGTCCCGCAGGGGGACACGCGGAGACAGCCCAGCCGGGACGGGTGCACCTGATCGAGCGATCCGACGGGCAACGGTCAACGCCGCGGCCGCCATGTTGCCCGGGAGGGACAACGGGACGTGGGGCGGCCGCAGAGCGCCACGGCCCCGCCCCTCAACACCCGCCCCCGGAGGCGGAAGTCACACCCCCCGGCTCCGATGCCCCGCCCCTTGGTCCTGAGCCCCGCCCCCTGGCGTTGAATCCCCGCCCCCTGGCGTTGAAGCCCCGCCCCCTGGCGTTGAAGCCCCGCCCCCTGACGCTGAAGCCCCGCCTCCAGCCGACCGCGCGCCTCTGTAGTGCTGCCGCCCCGTGGTGGCGGGCGTGCACCGAAGTGCTCTGTGATGTCCCGTCCTGTGCCGTGCTGCGCTGTCTTGTCCTGACTGCGCCATCCTGCGCTGTTTTGTGCTGCCCTGTTCTGCCCTGGACTGCACCGGCCTGCACTAACCTGCACTGTGCTGTCCTGCACTGTCCTGTCCTGCCTTCACCATCCTGCTCTGCTCTGCCTTGTCTCTTGCTGCCTCGCCGTGCTCTGTCTGCTTGCCCCACCTGCCCTGTAGGCCTGGAACCTCCCCCCACGCTGCCCTCTGGGTTTTGCCTTGAATGCCCGGGCCCACTGGGGGCACATCTCCCAGGAGTGTCCCCACGGCTGCCCCTGCAGACACAGCTGAGTCCCTGGGCAGCAGGGCTCTGGCAGCTGCAGGGCTGCAGGAACAGCCAGGCTGGGGCAGAATGGCTGGGGGCAGCTCCTGGCTCGGTGGCTGTGAGGCTGCGCCAGCATTGCCTGCAAACCTCATCACGGTGGAGGCCGTCCCAGGGAGCAGCACAGGGGCTGGATG
>NC_034421.1:12754312-12758534 GCF_002078875.1 Numida meleagris | reverse complement strand
TCAGCCACAGGTGAAGCAGCCTCAGCAGCAGCCTGAGGTGGTTCTGGCCGTGGCTGCAGCTACACCTGCAGGTACACCAGTGAAGGCAGGCAGCCCTCACCTAAGGCACACAGCTGCCCGTGCAGCAAGCCAGTGCAGGGCTGAGTGTGCTAGGGAATCCACGAATGGACACATGAGGGGATTTGGGGTTTCTGCCCATCCCTGGGGGGAGAGAGGAGATGTATGAGATGTTTTTGTGGCTTTCACGGGCAGGAGTGGGCATGGCAGGGGCAGAACTCCATGACTCCACGGCTGGGGACATCCCATCCATGTCCAGCAGCCAGAAGGGTCCCGCACGGTGACAACAGCCACCCCAAGGGTCCCACCAGTACTGTGAGGGGCACAGAGCTCACCCAACCCTGGTGTTACACCTCCCTGCCTCTTGTCTTCCTCCAGGCCCTGGCAGTCAGCGACCATTACCCCGTCGAGGTGAAGCTGATGGCTTGAGTTCCTCCTCCAGCCACAGACCACAGCCCAGCTCCAGTTCCCACCACCCCCATGAAGACGCGCTCTGCAGCCCCATCCATGAGCCCTGCGTCTGGGCTGCTCCTGAGCCTGTGCTGGAGAAGAGCTGCAGCCAGGCACTGCCTGTGCCCAGGCCCCACTTCCATGGTTCGTGGCAGAGCCCTCCCAGCCCACCAGGAGCCAGGAAGCAAGCAGTGACTGCGGACGTGCTTGGGAACGAAGCACACGTCTCTTACCTCATCAAAGGCTTTATTGACAAATATCATTTTCATAATGAGTGGTTGGACACGAGGGAGGATACCCGAGGACGCGGAGGCTCGAGCCGTAGTGTTGGCAAGGCTCTCTCTGTTTGTTCCTCGAGTGAGCTGAGCCAACAGCTCTCCCCACTCTCAGGAAGGCAGCGGTGGTGACAGGCACTCTATGGGGACTAACAGGAGGGGGTGGTTGTGGTGGCCACGGAGCAGGCAGCATGTAACCAATCACTGACAACGCAGACAGCTTCACTGTGAAAGCGTACAGATACTGCAACATTTCAGAGGGTCACAGAAGCTCCTGGGACCGGGCCTCCGCTGGCTGGCTGGCTCCTCAGCTCTTCTTCTTCTTCAGCATCTCCATGTACCTCGAAAGGGACTTCTGGATGGAGTCCTTCGATATGAAGCTGACGAAGTTCTGAATGTCTTCCTCCCGGTGAGCTAGCATGTGGTCCAGCACTGCCTTCCTCATCATGGACTTGTTGTGCTGATGGGCATGGTCTGTGGACAGGAGAGTGAGGATGGGGAGCGTGCATGGTCCCCACTGGTAGCAGCCAGCTCTCAGCTGACCTGGATACATTCTCATGCAATAAATTCTGATCTCTACCCACTGGGGAAATGACTGATCTACCGGGACAAATTACAAAGAGTTGTGCACCTCCTTCCTCCCTGCGCCCTCTAGAGCCCAACCCCTACCCTATTACACGTTACTGGGCTCAGGACTGCAGTGACTGAACAAAATCACCTGTTCTTTGAATCTCCTCTGGCTCAAAGTGTTCCCAACTCCTTCAACCTCTGGCAAAATATTCTGCACATACCAAAAATGCCATACAAAATCCAGCAGCACAGCTCCCATGGGTTTTTTCCTGGCACAGGCTCTGGGCTCTGACAGTGGGATGCGTTCATTTCTGCCCAGTTTCACTCAGACTTCTACTAAATGAACAGCCAAAGCGTGACAATGTAGTTGCATGTAACTGCAGGGCTTTGCAGGTGGCATGGCTTGAGATAACAGATCTAGCCATGACTAGTTGCAGAGCAGGCTAAAGATGCACTTGACGTTTGCATTCACTGTCTGCCCTAATGTACCCATCCCCATATCAGATAAGGAGAGTATTAAGGGTTGATCCACAGCGCTCCTCTGAAGGGCAGACTGGCAGCCACCCAGGTACTCCCACAGCCTGCTCCCTCAGCTTTCCACTCCTTCCAGTGAAGCAGGATTACCTCATACACTGTGTAACATCTCCTCCGAAAGACAAAGAGATCCAGTTTCAATCTGGAGCACATGCACCTCTGGGTCAACTCAACAGTGCTGGGAGAATCAGCTGAGCTGGAGCCAAGTGCCTCACTCACCCAGCACACTGTCCTCCTATGTGGAGGTGTCAGCCAGCACATCCCTGTTAGCCCAGAGATGGCTCTGCTTTGCAGCTTTCCTACCTCCACGCCATTTACACCATCACTTCAATTGGGAGCCCCACATACCAGCCTCAGCTCCTGTCCTCCCACACACATCCCCACTCCCGCATCTGATGGCCGCCCTGGGGGCAGCAGCAGCCTGCAGCAGGTGCCTGCCTTACCAGGCAGAGCCAGCCACTGTGCCATAACAGCCACAGCCTTCTCCTGCAGCTTCTCCTCTGGCACCACCTCGTCCACAAGGCCGATCTGGTGGGCCTCGGTCACAGAGTGGAGCAAGCCCAGCTGGAGGGAGCGTTCAGCAACTCGGTGGCCCACAGCGTTCACAAACGTGTCCTTAGACCTAGGAGAGATGGCAGGAAAAGCTTGTGCAGGTGCACAGCACGCACCCACAGGAAAGCATGCTCCCACCACTCCTTTCAGAATGGACTGCAGAGGGAGAACTGAGGTCTGTGCACT
Organism: Numida meleagris; assembly: GCF_002078875.1. Taxonomy (NCBI): domain Eukaryota; kingdom Metazoa; phylum Chordata; class Aves; order Galliformes; family Numididae; genus Numida; species Numida meleagris. The sequence goes on along the minus strand of NC_034421.1, from coordinate 12,755,910 downwards.
GCAGGCTGCAAACACGACGTCAGAACGTTCTGCAGCACAAAAACCTTTCACATACATAGAGGATAGGACAGAGAACTGAGGCACTGCACCCTCCAGCTGCAGTTACCAAGAACTCTGTCAGGAAGGATGCCAAACTACATCTCAGTGCCCAATTCAAGCTTAATAAAACCTCAGTGATCTCTTTTTAGGGACCCTTCTGTGACATTAGACATGAAAGACACTGGCCTACCAGAAGGGAGNGTGCCCAATTCAAGCTTAATAAAACCTCAGTGATCTCTTTTTAGGGACCCTTCTGTGACATTAGACATGAAAGACACTGGCCTACCAGAAGGGAGCCACAATGCCCAGCTGGGCTTCATTCAGGCCGATGACGTATTTGGGGTTCTCCGCCATGATTCTGTAGTCACACGTCAAGGCAATGACACATCCTCCAGCAGGGCTGGATCCCTGGCAAGGAGAAGGAAGCAGCGAGTCCAGGTCTGCCCTCGTGCTCCAGCTATGAGTGCCCGTGCACCCCCAGCAGCCTCACTGTTTTCTCCAGAAGAGGGAAGGCACAGTGACAGAGCTGCCAAGGACAAAACAGATGTCTCCCCAAGACTCCAATCACTTGATTCAAAACTGCCACTAAAGATTTCTGATATGCTTACTAGACTTTATCCTTTCATTTTTAGTGCTCTTTTTTTCTGGAAGCCTGAGTAACTGACCTGCTCCCATTGAGTTTTGCTCTTTAGTTCAGAGACTCCTGCAGAGAAAACATTACTTGGGTTGCAAAACCTGCAGAGATTTGTTACGGCATTTTCTTATGAGTCTGTAACCCTCAATGCCATCTATAAAACTTCAATTTCAGCCACAATTCAGTGCCTGCTTAGCCCTGCGCAGGATGCCTGCGGGAAGCTGGTCAGAGACCCAGCCATCTTCAAAGCCAGACACAGAGCCATGAGCTGCCAAAGCAGTACTGCACTGAAAAATGAAAACAAGACACTGAGTGTCCCTAAACAGGGACACTGCAATTCAAAGGGCATTTCCGTGCTGGCACACAGTTCTGGTGGGAGGAGCACAAACCAGTGAAAAAGGAGTAAGATAGGAACATGCTCCACTGCCCAGCTTTCAAAGCGCTGCTGTCCAAAGGGCTGAGGCCAATTATTTGCAGTGCTACACAACTCGCTCCCCATCTCCTCCCCTCCAGCTATAAACACAGTGCGACAACCAGGCAAACAAGCCCAGGCAACTCCCACGAGTCTCATTTGTGAAAAAGCAAATGGTGTGCACAAGACAGGCACTCTTCAGACTTGCAAGTGACTTCCTGGGGCTGGAACTGGCTCTTGCTGCACAAAGCAGTGTCTATGACATTTAGGTCTGAGCCCCCATTAGACAGACACGAGTGTAGTGCGAGCTCCCCACCACCCAGGTGCTGCTGCAGCTCAGCAGGACGTGCAGCTTTACCTGCAGACTGTGATGTCCCCCACTTCCAAGCATCCCCACTCCCCAGCGCAGCAGTCCCACACACCACAACGCTGTATTTGTTTCAGCAGTGACAAGACTGGTCTGGGGGCTGCCCCTGCCCACGCACTGACAACAAGACACAGCAAGCAGCAGAG
>NC_034421.1:12750526-12751852 GCF_002078875.1 Numida meleagris | reverse complement strand
AGCTCCTGGCTCGGTGGCTGTGAGGCTGCGCCAGCATTGCCTGCAAACCTCATCACGGTGGAGGCCGTCCCAGGGAGCAGCACAGGGGCTGGATGTGGAGCTGCAGACAGACAGCATTCGGCAGCAGCATGGCTGGGTCAGTGCTGCCCCTCTGCCTGCTGCTCGCTGCCATCCTGCACAGCAGCTTGCCTGATGCAGCGTGATGGGCTGGGAGCCAGGGTCCCCGCGGTGCAGGCAGTCACTGTGGTTCATCCATGGAACTGGAAGGACTGGAATCTGCTGGAAATAGGAGAAGCTTCTGCACCATCTAAGCCTGATGAGTGGTGCAATTCCTGCACAGAAAGCAACCAGCTTCAGAGAGCAGCACGGAAGAGATGGTGAAGGGGGGTTTGTAGCTGCATTTGAAGATGCAGAACAGCAGGGCAGGGTCAGGAGTTGACTGTGAGAAAATGAATGGATGCAGTTTGGCCTGAGGTGCAGGCTGAGAGTGTTGGAGCCTGCAGTGAGACCAGGACAGCCCCATGGTGAGTTGGGCTGGGAACTCACTCAGTCATTTGGCCATTTCAGTGGAGACCTTGTGCAGATCAGATTCATAGCAGAGGCTTGCACTGAGGGACTCTTTGCAGAAGGGTAAAATGGTGGCAAAACTGCAAAAAAAGGGCTTTGGGAAAGTGAGGGAGCATCATGCCTCTCACAAGTGGGAAGAGCAGTGCCTCTGAGGTGCTACATGTAAGGGTGGTAGAGGTATCGCCTGTGGGAGCAGGTGGATGATCTGCTCAGTATGGTGTCACAGCTCAAGGAGGAGGTGGAGAGGTTATGGAGCACTGGGGAGTGTGAGCAGGAGACAGACTGGTGGAGCAACTCCCTGCTGTACCTGTGAGAGAGGCACTGGGGTGACAACTAAAATGAGGATGGTAAGGAGGATCCAGGGAATGACAGGCCAGACAGCATGACCTCAGTGCCAGGAACGGTTACGGAACAGACCAACTTGAGTAGGATCAAACAGCACACGTGGGACAGCTGGGGGATCAGGCCCAGCGAGCGTGGGCTCATGAAAGACAGGTCCTGCTTCACCAATGTGATCTCCCTCAGGACAAAAGCTCGAAAGCTCAGCCTCAAAGCTGAGCTGCCCCAGGTACAGCAAAGGTCCTGGCACTGCTGGGCTGCCAACATTTGCTTGGGATTAGGCAGCCTGGGCCCAGCCATGTGGCTGCTGCACTTCAGAGCCAGATCAGCCACAGGTGAAGCAGCCTCAGCAGCAGCCTGAGGTGGTTCTGGCCGTGGCTGCAGCTACACCTGCAGGTACACCAGTGAAGGCAGGCAGCC
>NC_034421.1:12718442-12744686 GCF_002078875.1 Numida meleagris | reverse complement strand
AGCTCCTGGCTCGGTGGCTGTGAGGCTGCGCCAGCATTGCCTGCAAACCTCATCACGGTGGAGGCCGTCCCAGGGAGCAGCACAGGGGCTGGATGCGGAGCTGCAGACAGACAGCATTCGGCAGCAGCATGGCTGGGTCAGTGCTGCCCCTCTGCCTGCTGCTTGCTGCCACCCTGCGCGGCAGCTTGCCCGATGCCCCAGGGCTCACAGCCCGCACTCGCCCTGTGCTGTGGCGGCTGCGGCGGCTGGAGGAGCAGGTGGGTGCTGGGCAGCCGGGGGGGTGCAGCACAGCAGGGCCCATCCCTGTGGCGTCCTTCACACCACTCCATTGCAGTTTCGCTGGTTCCAGGAGGTGACACTGAGCCATCTCCAGAGCATCGCCAGGAACTACAACATCTCCTACAACATCGACAGCCGCTTTCGGTCACTGGCGGAGCAGGCGGAGGCGGCCGATGCAGCCCGGGCTGCCCTGGGCACTGAGCTGGCCCGCCTGGCTGCTGTCAGCCGGCGGCTGCAGCGCAGTGTAAGGAGGCTGGAAGGGCGAGCCCCGAGCCCCCACGCCGAGCCACGGAGCCTGCGGGATGCAGTGCACAGCCAGCAGAAGCTGCAGGACTCAGTGCCCCTCAGTGCTCTCGGCCCTCGGCCCCTCAAGGTGAGGCAGCAGCAGCAGCAGACGGAGGAAAGGCAGCGAGTGATGGTGGAGACTGGACCCAGCAGAATGCCCGTGGAGGACACTGAGCCACTCAGTGACACCGAAGCTGTCACAACAGCACTGCCCACTTCAGCCACTGGACCCCAGGAGCAGTTCCTGGCCCCCCAGCAGCCGGAGACAGGTGGGTGCAGGCCCCCTACCTGACCAGTGGAATGAGGTCAAGACCTGGTGCTGGCAGAGTTCTGTGTGACACAGCTCTGCCTTTGGTTCCATTTTAAAATATGGGGCTTCACTGAAGTCCTGTGGTGGGGGTAGCAGAGATTGCACAGCCCACTCTGAAGCCCTAGGGACGTTTGTCCAAGGACTGAGTGCTGCTTTCCCTCCCCAGTGTGCAGTGTGGGCTCCGTGCTGCTGTTCCCCAACACCTCAGCCAGTGATGGTGCTGTGCTCCAGCCGAGGCTGCACGTGGGGCTGTGGGAGCTGTCATTCTGCACCTGGCTGCTCACCCCAGCTCCTCACCTTGGTGCTGTCCTGTCCTACACCGGCGAGGCCGAGGCCAGCAAGCTGGCCCTGCACGGGGACCACCCTGGGTTTGCACGTTTTGTCATCGGGGACACAGAGTTTCGGCAGCTCCTGGTGACACCGCTCTTGGATGGCAAGTGGCACCACCTCTGCCTCACCTGGTCATCCAGCCACGGCCAGTACCGTGTCTACGTGGACAGGAGGCTGCTGGCTGCCGGCTCCGGTTTCCAGCAGGGCTATGAGGTTCCCGCTGGTGGCTTGCTGGTACTGGGCCAGCAGCAGTCCCACAGCGTGGGCTTTGTGCCCTTTCTGGGCCAGTTGGCTGGCCTGGCCCTCTGGAACCGGGCTCTGCTGCCTGGAGAGGTGGCCAGCATGGCGACCGGCCAGGGGCTGCCCCACGGGCCCCTCCTGACGCTGGCTAATGCCACCCTGCAGGGTGACGTGCACAGGAAGGGGTGTGCCTGCCTCCAGCACTGCCCGTGATGGCAGCAGGAATGGTGCCGGCTTCCAGTAGTGCCCAGGCAGTGTGAGCTGCATGCCCCGGGTGATGGGACACATACCATGGGCTGCCTCGTGGCCAGGTGCCACTGATGGGTGATCATGTCCCTAGGCAGTTGTGGGCAGTCCTGTGGGGGGCATCAGGCACAGGTCTGCTTCACCACATCTCCAGCTCCTTCCCCCAGGAGCACGTACAGCACCATTGTTCCTATTAAAGTGCTTCAGGCATAGAAGAAATGGGATTTATTTTTGTTCTCGCTTTTCACTGCAGCACTCAGTGCCTCTCACTGCTCTGCTGGGTGCCGTGTCTCACAACAAGCTGTGCAGAACGCAGTTTCAGGTGGGCTTTAATGTACAGTGGTGCTCTCCGCAAGCTGGCTGCATCTGCACCCGCATGGCTCCCAGGTGCGCGGGCTCTCCTCGCTGTGCTGCCGTGCTCACGTGGCGCAGTGCCAGGCCGGGTGACAGGCAGGTGCTGGCCGCGTGCCCCTGCCACCAACATCTGCCACTGAGTCACACCCGGGGAGGTTGGGGCATGGAAACACCCATGCCCTGCGATGAGCCAGAGCCGCCAGGCACACCGCCCCGCGTGTCCGCCCTGCCCTGCAGCCACAGGGCCCCGCGGGTGGTGCCGAGTGCCGGGCTGAGGGCAGCCCCACAGAGAGCGGCCTGCTGGCTGCCGCCGGGCCTCGGCCCCCGAGGCGGGACTACAACTCCCATGGTGCCCCTGGGCGCGGCCGCCGCATCGGTCGCCGTAGTGCTCACGTGACGCCGGCTCGTGTCACATGATCGGCCGGTGAGGCAGGGGCTGCTGGAGCTGCGCGTCGCAGCCGGCCCGCATGGCCAACGTCGCCAAGAAAGTGTCGTGGTCCGGCCGCGACCCCCGCGACGACGAGGACGAGGACGGGCGCGCGGGGGAGACCACCCCGCTGCTCAACGGCACCGGGCCCGGCGCGGCGGGCAGCGCCCGGCAGGTGAGGCGGGGTGGGCCCGGATCCGCGGCGGGGGCCTTCCTCCCGGGCGCAGGGTGCGTGGCTCCTGGCTGCTGGGAGCGTCCTTTTAATTCGTGCTTCAGATGTCGTTCTGAGGGAGAGCCCGATCCTTGGCGGGCCGCTGCTGCCGTGCTGGTCTGGCTCAAACACAGGTGTGTGTGATGGTGAATGTATGGAGCTACGTGGCTAAAAGCGAGTCCAGGGTGGGCAGTGTTTTTAGCACAGGAAGGTCCATTCCTTCTTGCAAATCGATTTGGAGCAGTTAATCTCGTCCTAAAACAAGCTTCTCTGCGATGCTTGGAGGGTTGGGGCAGTGATTTGGGCCAGGCTGAGCCCGCAGAGCACTGCTGTGTGAGCGCTGGGTGGGAGCGGGGCTGCCTGGGCGCAGTGCTGGTAAGTTTCCAATAGGAAGCTTGCAGGGAGCCTTCAGCATAGATGGGAAGGCAGGCTTTGGCAGCCGTTAGCCTGGCTGTCTTGTCTGGCATAGTTCTGTGCTGCCCTGCTCCTGGGCAAGTCAGAACAGCGGGCTCGTTAGATTAATTAGAGGGAAATTCAGGGTTTGTTAGGCTGCAGGTTCCTAGTGTGGCTCAGCAGGACGGGGCACGGCTGGCTGGATGGAGTCGGCTGCGCTCCTGCTGCTGTTCTGATCTGAAAGTAGAAATAAGGTCAGTACAGCAGCACTGGGTGTATTTACAGCATGCTGCCTGCACAAATCACATGGTGAAAACTGCAGGTCTAAGGCATGGTAGGGGAAGGATTAACCAGATCTCTTGGCTGTGGATCAATCAGCAAAAGGGTTTCTGTGAGTGACTTTAAAGAAAGAGTAGTGACAGTTGGAGGGGTGAGTGAGACCTGGCCCTGCTGGTCTGTGTTTATTGCCACAGTGTCCCCTGATGGTCCAGCTGGTGACAGAGCAGTGCATGCCATTTCCCTTAGCAGAGCACAGGAGTAAGTGCTGTACTGTAGCTCTCAGCATGGGGTGGGGATGACAGGCAGCAGGACGGGCACTGGCCTGGCAGCGCAGCTGTCCCTGTGGCACCAGGATTGCCCTGAAGCATGGCCCAGCTGCTTCTCTCCGTGGATGGTCCTGTGGGCTTAATGCCATACAGCTCAGTAGGGCCCTTTGTGGCTCTGTGCTGCTACAAGCACAGCCCTCTGGGTACGTGAGGAAGAGGGCAGGACGCTGGCAATGTCCCCATAGCTGTCTGTGGCCAGCTTACACTATTAGGAGCCAGCTGGGTGTGATTACAGCGTGGTACCAGGGAGGGGTACTGAGAAGTGGGAGCAGGATGGCTTTGGCAGAGTGAAGCTGTTTTTCTCATGGGAGACTTTATCTGGGGTCATAGTACTACAACAGAAATGGCACCCAACTGGGGTTTCTTCCCTTTCTTGCATGTTCTTTTAATGCAAATGAAGGTGTTTTTAAAATGACAGAAGGAAACACGGGTCTGTAGTTCCCCAGCTAACTGCTGCGATCGATTGAGAGCTGGTGAGTGGGAGGTGAGAGGGCTGCTTGCCTTGATGTGTGCGCCCATGGTGGTGGAGGGGTGCTGCAGGGATGTGCTGGGGCTTTGTTTTGGGGCTTGCTGGCTCAGGGGGAGCTGAGTGCAGCAGCAGAGCTGGGTCAGCCTCCATCCTTCCATCAGGACCTGGCTCTGTCACAAGGCAAGGTGCTGTCTGCACATCTGTGCATCACGTGTGCCCCAGTGTGTGGGTTGCCCTCCTCCCAAGTTCTCAAGTCGCATGTAATGTATCGATTCTCAAACTGAAAAGTGGGTGGGTGATTTCAGTAAGAGCAGCCAATTCCTATCATTAGCTTAAGGTATTTTTTCAAAAAATAATATTTGTTGCTACCCCTCGAGGGTGCGTTCTGTATGTGCGCTCCAATGCCTTGGCTTTGAGACCTGTGCAGTGCTGATGCTCCTAAAGGTGCCTGGGAAGGGGAGGATGGGCAGGGTGTTGTCAGGCTATGGGACTGCTCATCTTCCCCCATGTGCCACAGCGAGCTGCCCAGTGACATGGCATGGCAGGCAGGAGTCATCTTTTCTCACCCCTGAGCGGGCCAGGAGGGCCCTGGGGGCTGGAAACCCTCTTCCTTCCTGTTGCTTATGCGGTGTGGGCTCCTGGTGCAGTTTGTGCACAGTGCTTTATCTTGCTGATAACAGAGAGCCACGTGCATCCAGAGCTCGTTAGCGAGGAGCGGGGTAGTGATAGAGAACTGCTTACTGGAGAGCACTGTGTCTCTGGGGGGGTGGTCGTAGGTGCAGTGTGTCCTGTGGGGATGGCCTTGCTGGCTGCCCTGGAGATGGGCTGCAGAGCAAACGCTCCATTTGTGGTTCTTCAGGGTCCAGTTAGCGAGGCACTAAAAGGCTGCTGTGTACACAGGAGGTGTTTGCTCTGCGGCTGTTCTAGATAGCCTTGTTTGAAGTTGTTCCTCTATTCGCAAAGCAGTGTCGTGCTGTGACCACTGTGCTCTGAGACAGAGCGCTGCTGTGATGGGCTTTCCCTAAGCAGTCATTCCTTTGCTGCAATGCTGCTGCTTCCTGACCTGTGGATATGGGGCTTCGAGGGATGTGTGGCCGTATCTTCTCAGGAACCCCTCATCAGGTCACTGGGACAGCATGGAGATCTCCCTGAGCTAGCAGGGGTGCCAAGGGCTGGGTGACATCTTCTACTGGTGGGAAGGTCCCAGGTGTCCCTATGTGGGATGGGACAGGAGAGCTGTTGGTCCGTCTGCATCCTCTGGGTTCTGACAGCAGCGTGTGTTGTTGTAGGGAGATAAATGCACTAGAGTCACACGGACACCATATGTGCCTGGGAACAGCAAGCTGTGCTTGGAGAGCATCCAGGCTGGGGTCATGCTGCCTGGGCTGAGCGCATCTCCGAGCCGCACACAGACAGCTCTCTGTCTGCGCCCAGCTGTCCGTTTCCCCCATTACTCCTATGGAAGATGGGTGCTGATGGAAAAAGCCTTTTCCTGTTCCCAGCATGTGATCCCCGTGCTGGCGGGATGGAGCCAGCTGTGCTCTAAGTGCACCCAGCCCTTCTGAGCGCTGCCTGCTGTCCAGGCTTGGGATGAGCTGGGCAAGGACTCTGTGTTATACAACCGAGATGTTTTCAAATGTAACACAAAGTTCAGCTTCAGGTCCGACTGCAATTCCTTTTCCTTTCCTGTTTGTGTTCCACTGCTCTGTAATCCCTTGGGGAGCTGGCTGGTGCCCGTGTAAGCTCCCCCTGCTCCCACGTGTCCCTGCATGGTGACGGTGTTGGGTCTGCCTGCCTCACAGGAGCTGTACTGGTGCTGAGCAGGCACCAGTGGGTTTGGGAAGTGGGGGCGAAGCCCACCCGCAGGTCAGGGAGTAAATGAGAGTGTGGAGCAGATGAGGAAATGGGGAAAATAGGTCAGGCTGCAAACACAAAGGAGTGTTCTTCTTTGCAGTGACGTGCGTGGCTCCCGCTGCTCTGGCCTGCGCGTTCCAGGCGGGATCTGTGGAGATTAAAGCAGGAGGGGCTCAATCTGGGATCTGCAGCTTGCTGGCCCCTGCAGAGAGAGACTGCCCTGCTGGGACCTTCCTGTTGCTCTCCAGTGTTCCTTTATTCTCTGGTCCTTCAGCTGTTTTGGAGTAGGGCTGTCAGAGGGGTGAGGCAGGGGGGAAGATGTCAGCGTTGAGAAATGGTGTCTGGGCTGTTCTTAGTGGCAGTGCTGCTCTCACACCCTTGCGTGTCCCCACGTTTCACAACAGCAGTGGGTGAGGGCAGCTCACTTGCTTCTGCTGGGGCTCTGTGTGCGCTGCCCAGCTAGCTCAGCCTGAGCCTGCCTTGGCCCAGAATAATCCCTAGACTCCTGTGTTGTGCAATTGTGCTGCTCGTAACAAGCCTGAGGGCTCACCACAGAAAGGAGAACCTTCCCGGCACTGTCCTGGGCGCTGCTGAGCAGTGCTGGTGTCCCCTCTGTCCCCACTGGTGCATGCTGTTCTGGTAGCTGACCTGGGCACTGCCCTGCGCCCGAGGCACTTGAGGGAAGCAAACGTGCTGATGTGCTCATCTCTCTGGCTGGGAACCCTCCTGTGGAACAGATGGAGGAGCAAAAAGCGCCATCGGCCATCCCTTATCGCTGCCTGGCTGAGGAGTAGCCCCGACTGTTTTGGGGGGGCTGTCCCCCCCCCCCTCCAACACCTTGCATGGCTCCTGGCCAGTGCTGGAGCTTGGCACGGAGACACAAAGGTGGTCAAACACGAGCTCTGGCCGTCCCTGGGGACTCCATGCATGGAAGCACTTTGGGGAGCAGGACCCAGCCTGGGCCTGGGTGTGTGCTGGGTGCAGGTGGCACCGGCTGGGCTGTCTGCAGGTGGTGTGTTCGGGAACTGACTTTGTTCTCCCTTCTCTTCCTAGTTCACTCCTTCTTCCTTCCTGCGCACTGGGCAGCTGAGCAATGTGGATCTCAATGAGGACATCCGTGAGCTGGTGAGTGGCACAGAAGGGGGCTGAGACTGAGTTTCCCTGCTGTGGAATAACCCGTGGGGATGCTCCCAGGGCAGCAGGGTTGGCCATGGGACACCACTGAGCGCTGCCCTTTCTCCCCCATCCTGCTTGTCACACGAGGGCTCCTGCATGGCCATCCTTGGATCTCAAGTGCTGCAGCAGTTGAGAGGCATTTCTGTTGCTGGTTTGAGTTGGAGCACTTGTGACTGGGTGGTTGTAGCATGTCTTAATGCAGTGCTTTGGAGGAAAGGCTGGGCCAGTTCTGGATGTAGCTGTAATGCAGGACTGGGACAAGGGCATGTGATGCTGGTGGGGCCCCTCCTGCAGCCTTAGCAAATGCCCTAAATCAGAGCTGGGGGAAGCTTGCACGATCAAAGGCATTTGTGAAACAGAATTTAGTTTCTACCCAAAACCACAGATCTGCTTGAAATAGCTCCTTGCTTTAGGCCAAAGGAATTTCCTGTTGGGGTGAAATGTTGCCCTCCGCTGGGAGCATGGAGATGCTCTGATTTATTAAAATGGCTGTTTGGTACTGGCTGCGCAGAACCTCTGCCTGCCTGGTCCCTGCTCTGCTGTACTTGCAGTTGCCCGTGGGACACATCCTGCTTGGGGATGGTGCAGGAGGGCCAGAGGTGCACACAGACAGGGCTATTTGAGCTGACTTAAATCTGCATGCAGTGACCAGTGGGAAACCACCCTGGGTCTTCGGCACTAAGGCTGCTCTCTCTGCAGTCCTCCCTGCCCTTCCTGGGTGTTCATGCAGTAAAACCAGCACCAAGCCAGCATTATGGCATGAGTGCTTCTGTGTCAGTTACTTGTTGCCCTCAAGAAGGCAAGCAGGGACCCTGCCAACCTGTGTGTCGTATCCCACAGGAGACAGAGCTCCCCCGGTCATATCCCAATGAGATCCCCCACAACGAGAAGCTCCTGTCACTCAAGTATGAGGTATGTGTGTCCCTGCTTCTTCCTCAGCTCCGCTGCTGCCAGCTGCCCTCTGAGAGGCACTGGTGAGGGCGGGCTCTTGGGGGAGGGTCTCAGATTGGTCCTCCCCTGGCATAGGGATCTTCTCCAGCATTAGACACTAACAGCATCTCCCTTCTCTGAGCTAGAGCCTGGACTATGACAACAGTGAAAACCAGCTGTTCCTGGAAGAGGAAAGGAGGATAAACCACGCGGTGAGTCCTGCCATGACTTGGTTATCCATTGTCCCTGCACGCTGACACCATTCAAACACTGTGCCCTCCATGGCACGGCAAGGTGGTGCTCAGCAGCAGTGCTTGAGCTGTGTGGTTTGATGGGCATCCACCAGTTTGCAATGGGCAGGGTGGCCAGCTCTGCAGGAGCCCAGCATGGCACAAGGGAGGGATGAGAAGCTCGCCTGGGTGCCATGGTGGTATTGCTGGGCTGGGTGGGGAAGGCCCTACCCTGGGGGCTTTGGGAGTCAGTACTGCAGCAAGATACAGCAGGAGAGTGTGCTGAGAGGCTTGGTGGAGGCAAGTGAGCTGGGAATCTTGTCTTCTAGCCAGAGATCCCTCAGAGGGTCAAGGGTACTGGGGGCTGCCTTGAAATAGGTCAGGCTTTACAGTCCTGTGCCAAGCAGAACCGGGCTGGGGCTTGATTCAAGGAAGGGGGCCAGCTGGGCTGGAACCCATCTTGATGCTCGCTGGGGCTGTGGGTGCAGGATTGAGGAGCAGTGTGTTCTGATGGCTGTCTGTCTGTCTGTCAGGCCTTCCGGACGGTGGAGATCAAGCGCTGGGTCATCTGTGCCATGATTGGCATCCTCACCGGCCTCGTCGCCTGCTTCATTGACATTGTGGTGGAGAACCTGGCCGGGCTGAAGTACCGTGTGGTGAAGGACAGTATCCTTGCATGGAGCTGAGGCCTCCAGCTGGGCAGGAGCCACTGGATCTGTGCCCTCTGCTCCTGGTGGCAACGAGAGAAATGCTGGGGGAGAGGGCAGCTTCCTCCTGGGTTTGGTGGCACAGGGCTTGCTGCACCCAGTGCTGCTTTGAGGTGCTACCTGCATCCAAGTGCTCCCATCAGTGCACTCTGCACACCACAGCCCCAGGAGCTCCGTGGTGATGCTTTGTGATGGTTGGAAGGATATTCCTGAGCTGATACCAGCCTTTCCTTGATCCTCCTCCACAGACATCGACAAGTTTACAGAGAAAGGGGGCCTGTCTTTCTCTCTGTTACTCTGGGCCATTCTGAATGCCAGTGTGGTGATGGTGGGCTCTGTTATCGTTGCTTTCATAGAGGTGAGGGTTTGGACACTGCCTATGTGGGGGTACTCCTGTAACATCCATCACATGCATTCCTGCTGAATTGGCCCTTCTGAATGGGGCCCCATTCAGAGCGTGAGCGTCTGCGGTGAGCAGGCTGGTCAGGTGCTCTGAGACACACTCAAGAGGAAAAGCCAGAAACTGGCAGCTGACCAGTGATGTTTGGAGGCAGGTTGTGGCTGAGAGGGAGCAATGGCTCCCTGCAGGCCAGCAGCAGCTTCCTTGTTGCTTTGCCCTTGCTCTCTGGCCAAGCTCTCCCTGGCCACCAAGTGTGAGCCTTCTGCAGGGAACACCCTTGTGTTCCCCTAGAACTTGCTGACTGCATCTATTTGCCCTTTGGGGCGATGTATCTAGGGGCACAGCAGGTGCATCTTGAGAGCTTGTAGATAAGCTTTGAGCCTCCCCAATGAGATGCCTGGCATGGCCTGTGTTTAGGGACAGGGTAAGGTGGCCAGCATGCCCCCAGTCTCCATCCTGTACGTGATAGCTACTAATGCCTTCCTGTTCCTCACAGCCCGTCGCAGCTGGCAGTGGCATTCCCCAGATCAAATGCTACCTCAATGGTGTGAAGATCCCACATGTGGTCCGGCTCAAGGTAAGGAGTGGGAACTCGTGGGCTGAGTGCCTACTGCATGGGCTAGGCTGGACCAAGCACGCTTCATTCTTGTGCCATAGGGCATTCCCTGTGTGTTGCTGTGGCAGAGATGGAGCTGGAATCCCCACAGCAGCGTGGGATGCCCCTGTCACCTTTGTGATGTGCTGTGCCTCTTGCTCTGTCTTGCAGACCCTGGTGATCAAAGTCTGCGGGGTCATCCTCTCGGTGGTCGGCGGCCTGGCCGTTGGGAAGGTGATGTGCACAAAGCTCTCTCTGGCATGTTCCTGGCACGTTGTTATCTGCTGCTGGCATGCATGCCACAGCTCAGCACCAGCCCTGCACTGGGGGGTGTGGGGCTGGTGGCCCTGCAGTGACTTCCCAGTTCTACTCCCTGCCAGTCCTGGGGCACGTGGTGCTGTTGAAGCAGTCGGTGTGTGGCTTGGCTGAGGGCAGGAGAGCAGCAGCCTGTGTCTGCCTGTGTTTGCACCATGAATGTCAGATAGGGGAGCGCAGGTGCCGTGTTGGGACCTGGCTGACCTGCTGGGGCTGAAGGCAAGGAAGGCAGCCTTTGCAAGCCAAGCACCTGTCCACTCTGCTGGAGGGAGTGCTGGTGGGAACAGGAGCCACTTGCTAGAATGAGGATCTAGGGGGGGAGAAATTGCAAGGTCTGTATTGACCCAAATCCTCTATCACTAGATCTGCAGAGACAGAACTAGTACAGGTATAGCATCCAGCTTTAGGGCCATTACCTGGGGATCAGCATCCAACCTTCCCAGCTTTCCTTGACCTTAGCTGTTCTTCCATCCCTGGTCTGATTCCACTCTCCTGCCCACAGGAAGGACCCATGATTCACTCTGGAGCTGTGATTGCTGCTGGCATCTCCCAGGGAAGATCCACGTCTTTGAAGCGAGACTTCAAGGTCAGTGCTCAGGGCAAGGGGTTCTGCTGCAGGCTGAGAGCAGAGCACACCGCCCTCACTGGTGTCAGAGCCCAGTCATGCTGTGGGCTGGTGCAGCTCTGACTCCTCTGGTGAAGGTGACCAGTGAGAGGGAGGGAGCTGTGAACTCCATCTGATGCCACCTGAATCTCCTCCTGTGCTGCTGGTGGTCCCTAAACAGCTCCGTGGGGGGTTCTACTGGTGGTAGGGGGTTGTATCTATGTCTCCTCTCATGCCTTTGGCCACCCCTGAACCTACCTTCACTTTGGTATTTCAGATCTTTGAGTACTTCCGCAGAGACACAGAAAAAAGGGACTTTGTCTCGGCTGGAGCTGCTGCCGGTGTCTCTGCGGCATTTGGTGCCCCTGTGGGTATGTGTCTCTGCTCTGATGCTGAGCAGTGCTGCACACATCTGTCAGGGGGCTGCTCTTGCCTGCAGGGATCTGCCTGGGGCACTGCAGAAGCCTGGGCTGGGAGAGCCCTGTTACTTCCAGGCTCAAATGCTTGCTTGGAAGCCCATAGGTTGGGTGCTGCATGGTGGGAATATGTAAGCAACACAGTCTGGTGTGCTGCCATCCTCTGCCTGCCCCAGGATTGAGAAGGGAAACTGGCTGCTCTGTGGTTGTGCCATGAGCCTTCATGAAAGGTGCCTGCCACTCCAAGCTGTCCTGCCCTACTGTGCAGGTCTTGGGAAGAGAGGAGGTGGTTACCTGACTCTGATCCTAAATGTTGCTTCCCTGGGATGGAGGGGGGGGCAGCGAAGGGGCTTTGCTGTAAGCAGTGCATCAAACCCATTAGGCTTGGCTGGTCCCTTCACTGGAACCTGGAGTTGTGGGACACATGGGCTGGTATGGGTTTGGCTGCCTTGGCTGGTGCTGAGAGGTGAGAGTCTGTGGCACGTGCCTGTTGTGAAGATGTTTGTGTCTTGCTCTTGCAGGGGGTGTCCTCTTCAGCTTAGAGGAAGGGGCTTCCTTCTGGAACCAGTTCCTGACATGGAGAATTGTAAGTGCTGCAAAGCAGAAGCAGTAAATTAAGGCAGGCCTTAATCCAGTTAATGCAGGGTGTGCTGGCACTGAGGCATCATCTCTTCCCCTGTGCCCTGAGGCTGCGTCCCACAGCTGTGTGCCTCCTTTCATCCTTGCCCTGGGCAGCCATGTAATGCATTGCAGGGATCAGGGCATCCCACATCCCCTTTTAGCTCCCAAGGCTACATTTGGGTCTGACTGAGTGAGGTCTCATTTCCTGTAGCTGCCAACCCCTTTTCCAAGGGAGCTGCCACAGGGCAGTGGAGAGGTGAGAGGAGGAGTGAGCCCATGCTTGGTGTAAGCTGCCCGGAGCGCTGCCGTGGGGAACGTGGCCGCTTGTCCCCAGCACATCCTGGGTACCAAGTCCTAGCCAAGGACCTTGGGATATTTTGGGATAGTGTGGAATGAGCTGGGCTGGATCTGTCCAGCAGTAACTCTGTGCTGCATCTCTTTCTAGTTCTTTGCCTCCATGATCTCCACGTTCACTCTGAACTCTGTCCTGAGCGTTTACCACGGCAATGCTTGGGATCTGTCCAGCCCTGGGCTCATCAATTTCGGCAGGTTTGATACCGAGGTATGCCACAGATTCTTCTGCTGGGGAAGTTAGAAGCAGCTGGGGGATTTTGGGACATCGGTCTCTCTTAAAACGTTGCCTGGGGCAGGCTCTGGGGTCTGGCTGGATCCCAGCTCCACCAATGTGAGCAGAAGCCGTTCCTGCAGCCACTGCTGGGTCTGGGTGCTAAGGAGCATTCAGGGCACGCCCTGGGCTGCTTCAGGAGCTGCCCACTGGCTCAGGCTCATGCTGCCTCAGACAGACAGTGACCGGCAGCCAAAGGTCCAGAAGATCTGAAACCCATCTCTTGTTTGCAGAAAATGGGATACACGATCCAGGAAATTCCTATCTTCATCTTCATGGGAGTGGTTGGTAAGGGAGCTCTGCTCTTTCAATCCAATTAGTATGAATAATTCCCTCTGTTCTGTCCGGGCCTAAAAATCTTCAGGATCCACTTTCCCGGGGGGGAGTGGAAAATCCATTAAACTCGGGGCAGAGGCTGTTTGTGGAATTCACGGGGGTGAGAGCAGGATCCTGGGCCAGCCCTCACCCTTGTAGCGAAGGAGAGACCGTGTAATCTGTATCCTGCAAAGTCCTCTGTGGGGTCAGTGTGTTGCAGTCATGGGCAGCCCCGTGCTGCCACGTGTCCTGGGGCAGCCAGTCATGCTGGCTGTGTCATCGATGTCCCTCTGAGCTTCCCCTTTTCTCTTGGGTCTTGGGTGGCTGTAGGAGAGCCTGAGACTTGCGTGCTGACTCTCCCCTCCTTTCCACTCACAGGTGGGATCCTGGGGGCTCTGTTCAATGCTCTGAATTACTGGTTAACGATGTTCCGGATCAGGTAAGGGCTTGTGGCTGGCTGAGATGATTGAAGGGTTGGCTGACATCTTCTGTGCTCCTTGGTGATGATGTTCCCAGCCAGAGCCAGGCAGTAAACTCAAGCACAATGACAGCAGCCCCTGGAAGCTGACAGATAAAGATGCCTCGTGCTTCTTGCTGCCTGCACCCAAGCCTTCGACCCACAGCATCCCACCTTTTCTATGATCCTGCTAAGTATTTATCCTTAGTGACCTGGTTGTTCAAACAAATGCAAGTACTGGCAGACATGATTGCTACATGAGAGCAATGAGAGAGCCAAGAGAGCTGCTGAATCCATCAGAGTCCGCTGTGGCCCAGCCATACTTGCCACCAGCATTCCAGACGCTAGAACCAGCCTTGGGGTGTCAGAGAGGGGTGACTGTGGCAGCAGCGGAGCTGCTGAAGGGTCTGCAGCATCTCCTAGGGCATTACTCCTCCTGCAGTGCTGCTTACTGGGCTTGGCTTTCTGCTGCCCTCCCTCTCCTGGCACAGCCTTCCATTCCCTGCAGCCCATAAGGCTTGTTGCATCTCACCCCTGGGTGCTGCTGGGGCAGAGCTGGGCTCACTGCTCTGTTCCCTTTCAGGTACATCCACCGGCCTTGCCTCCAGGTGATCGAGGCCATGCTGGTTGCAGCAGTGACAGCAGCCGTGGGCTTTGTCATGATTTACTGCTCCCGAGACTGCCAGCCCATCCAGGGGAGCTCAGTGGCCTATCCCCTGCAGGTAGGAGATGGTGGTGAGCGACACCTGGGGTGAGGGATACCCTGAGGCTGAGCAGGGGAGTGAAACCCTGCTGGAGTTTGTGGCCCTGGGCCTTGCTGGTTCCCCTGCAGCCACTGCCCTCTGCTCTGGGTGGAGCTGGAGACCAGCCATTTGCCCTGGCCTCCTCCTTGCTATAACACCCATCTCAGAGGTGTGAGCCCCACCTGGGCTGCAGCACTGCTTTGCACAGGGTCTCTGTGTCGCCAGCAGCACAATGGCTGGATGGAAGTGCTGCAGGATTGGTGTGCTTGCTGCATGCAGTCCCTCCACCTCTGCAGCCAACTCAAGCATGGCCACCTGCCCTGCTGCGGGGCAGCCCACAGCTGCTGCTTCTAATTCTTTTTTCTCTTCCAGCTTTTCTGTGCTGATGGAGAGTACAACTCCATGGCCACAGCCTTCTTCAACACACCTGAGAAGAGTGTCGTCAACCTCTTCCATGACCCTCCAGGTCTGTGTGCCGAGTGAATGCTTCCTTGAAGAGCAGAGCAGGGCGGGATGTGTGTGTGGTGGCTGACCTCGTTGCTTGTGGGCTGGGGTGGGATATGATTCATGTGGCTCGAAGAGGGCACGGTGGGGTCCAGCAAAGCACTATGTGGGGCAGTAGGCAGTGACTGTTGTGGCTAACAGCTCCTGAGCACGTATGCTGCAAATGAGAGGTGCTGGTGTTCTTCTGCTGTGGCCACGCACCCATCAGTGCCACTGGGGCAGATCTGCTCCGAGCCTTGTGCTGGCTGCAGGGCACGGTGCTGTGATGGGTGTAGCAGTGGTCTGTGCTTAGTACCAGCAAGCAAGCTCTGATCTTAAAAGCAGAGCTGCTTCTTTCCCTGCCACCCAAGGAGATGTCAGCTCCTTTGCTGCAGCAGAGGGAGGAGGGATGGGTGCTGCTGTTTAGAGGCACCATGAGCTCAGCTAAAGGGCTCTGCCCTCAGGGCTGCCCGCAAACAAGGAGCTGGTTCTGTCTGTGCATGTTTGCAAGCTGTCATTCTGATCTGCGTGGGAGCGTGTCTGACCCTCGCTTGCCCTCTGGAGTCCGTCCTGGAAATACCTCTGGCTGGTTTTTTACTTAGCAGGGCCTCTTGGCCCTGAATGACTTTACCTTCTGGGTAGGTTGCGGAGGTGGATTTTGGAGTTTAGATTTGTGTAAGAAATGAGATCTGGCTTTCAGACTCCAGCTCCCATTTCCCTTGGACCCTGTGCAATGATAAAGTGTGCTCTTCCCCTGAGGCTGATGCCCTGCCTTGATCCCAAAGCTGTTCTGGGACTGGTTCACCAGTGCCTCTGCCCAGCAGACCTCATCCTCCAGTGCTGGTGGTCCCTTGGGACTTTGTGAAGTTCATCACGTTGCCCTGCAGGAGAGGCTGCTGGCTGCTCTCCCATGGCTGCAGTGCCCTTCGGGCTGTGGGACTGGCACTGATTCCCTGCTCTCTTCCCACCCCAGGTTCCTACAACCCCATGACACTGGGCATGTTCACCCTGATGTATTTCTTCCTGGCCTGCTGGACATATGGCCTCACAGTGTCTGCTGGGGTCTTCATCCCTTCCCTGCTGATCGGCGCTGCCTGGGGACGGCTGTTTGGCATCTCCCTGTCCTACCTGACCAAGGGCTCGGTGAGTGCTCGATGAGAAGGGGCACTGCAGCTCCTCGCTCTCCTCCTTTGCTGCTGACCTGGCTGCCCGTGCAGGCAGTGGGCATGGAGCTGGCTGAGAGCCTGGCACAGCGGTCTGGAGAAATGTGGGGTGGGTTGGCTCCTCACTTGATGTTCTCCTGAGCTGCATCTGGGCTTTTCCTGGCCCTGACAGAGCCCTGCTGACACATGGGCTGTGCAGGAGGCTTCTGGCATGTTCTGCTCCTTCAGAGGTGGGGTTTAGGGCCAGGGCACTGCTTGTTATGCCTGGGTACCCTGGAGCCAGCAGCTCACTCGGTCCCTTCTCTCTCCTGTGCTCAGATCTGGGCTGACCCTGGGAAGTACGCCCTGATGGGAGCTGCTGCTCAGCTGGGTGAGTTGCTGAGTTGCTGTGGGAGTCATGGCCACGTTCAACTTGTGTTGTAGTGAAGGTGGCATGGGGAAAAAATGCTCTCCACTTCCCTCATGCGGTTTTACCCCTAGTTGAAGTGCAGCCTGTACTGTCAGGTTAAAACCCAGCCTGGCTGTCAGCTTCCTTACAGCACTGCCAAGTGCTGGCAGCACTGTGGCAAAAGCAAGGGTTGGGTTTGTCCAGGGCACCTCCTGGGACTGCTGTGGGGCTGCAGTCTAGTTTAGGTCTGGGAGCTCTGTCTTCCCCTAACATGCCCTGGGCCCCTGTTGCTGTGTGGATCACTGGCATTCACTGGCTGGCTCCTGCCTGCAAAGCCAGTATGGGGGAGCAGTGTCCCCTGGTGGGTTGGATGTGGTGCCTGTGTGAGAGTCCTGGGCTGCTGTGCAGAAACTGAGGGGTCTTGAGTGCTCTCCCCTGAGCCCCTGGTCCCCTCGGGTGCTTCTCGCAGGTGGCATCGTGCGGATGACGCTGAGTCTCACCGTCATCATGATGGAGGCGACAGGCAACGTCACCTACGGATTCCCCATCATGCTGGTGCTGATGACAGCAAAGATTGTGGGAGATTACTTTGTGGAGGTGAGGACTGGATGTGAGCCTGGGGCTGGGTGGAAGGATCTGGGGGTACTGCAGAGCCAGGGGAAGCTGTAGGTGAGGACTAGGGCTGCTGCAGAGCCTTGGGAGGAGACCCTGGGGCTCTGATTCATAAAGGAGCTGCTGCCTGGCTGTACCCCTTTGGCATGTCTCCTGATGGCTTCACTCTCCTTGCAGGGGCTCTATGACATGCACATCCAGCTGCAGAGCGTGCCCTTCCTGCACTGGGAGGCCCCAGTGACGTCCCACTCGCTCACAGCCAGGTATGTAGACTGAGGGTCTGGCACCTCGTGGGGCAGCCCTGGGATCATTTTGCTGCCAGCCCAGCCCCTTCCCCAGCAGGGTGACGTCCCTTCCCATGTCCTCCACTCTGTGGGGACAGAGGACGTGTCAGGGCTGAGAGCTGTGCACGTTGGGGCGGCTTTAGAGTGTGCTGCCACCCAGCTGTTTCACACTGACCCTTCCCTGCAGGGAAGTGATGAGCACGCCTGTCACCTGCCTGCGGAGGATCGAGCGGGTGGGCACCGTCGTGGACATCCTCAGCGACACCTCCTCCAACCACAACGGCTTCCCAGTGGTGGAGAGCAACCCCAACACCACGCAGGTGGGCTGGGGACCCCCTGGTGCTGTGACAGGGGGTTGACTGTGTGAGGGCATGGCGCTCGCTGCCCCAGCCAGCCCTGCCTCATGTGGGGTGCTCTGTTGCAGGTGGCCGGGCTGCGGGGTTTGATCCTGCGCTCTCAGCTCATCGTCCTGCTGAAGCACAAAGTGAGTGCATAGAAACCATCCCAGTGGTCAGGAGGCTGTCTGCTCCTCTGCAGGATCTCTGCCTACCCCATACTGCTGGCCTCTTCCCTCCCTGCCCGTGTGGGTGCCCTGGGGCTGTGGGGCTGAGTGCCCCAGTGAGCATCGTGGGGTGGTCCCTGAGGGACTCGTTCCTCCCCAGGTTTTTGTGGAAAGGGCCAACCTGAGCCTGGTGCAGCGGCGGCTGAAGCTGAAGGATTTCCGGGACGCCTACCCCCGCTTCCCCCCCATCCAGTCGATCCACGTCTCCCAGGATGAGCGCGAGTGCATGATCGATCTGAGCGAGTTCATGAACCCCTCGCCCTACACTGTACCACAGGTAACGGCTGCGGGCCCCTCTGCGCCCCTGCCCCTACAGAGCCCACCACCCTGGGGCCTTGGGGATTAGCTGGGCACACTGTGGCTCCCACGGCCCCGCTCTGCCTTGCAGGAGGCATCTCTGCCGCGGGTGTTCAAGCTCTTCCGAGCCCTGGGCCTCCGGCACTTGGTGGTTGTGAATAATCACAATGAGGTGAGGCCCTGGGGCAGCTCATGGGGACGCTGCTGTTGTCCCCACATTCTGTTCACTGGTGCAAGGCTTAACTCTGTCCCTTCCCCGGCAGGTGGTGGGCATGGTCACCCGCAAAGATCTCGCCAGGTACCGCCTGGGGAAGGAGGGACTGGAGGAGCTCTCGCTGGCGCAGACGTGACGTGGAGCAGCACCACCCAGCGGAGTTGTGCGCTGGCCCCCGGCCCCTCTGAGACCAGGACCCTGTTTTGGTGGAGGCAGGGAGAGGACGGGGCTGGCTTGTGGAGGCATCGCGGTGCCTGGAGCACCAGCCCAGCCACACTGCCCTGGCTCTCTGTGTGTTGCTGCCTTCTCAAGTCTACTGGCTCCTCTTCCTCCTCACTCTATGCTCTGTTTCCCTGAGGGATCAAAATACACAGTTGGCTCTGTTAGCTCCTTGCATAGGCTCACCGTGGGTTGGGTGAAGGCAGGAGTGTGCCCAGGGGAACTGATGTGCCCTGCTGAGCTGGGCCCAGTCTCTCTGCCACAGTCCCTGCCCTCTGTCTCTGCTGCCACCCTGGGCTGTCTGGGCCTGGCCCTGCCTGGGCACCCACCATGGGGCTGGGTGAGGCTGTGTGGGGATGGGAAGTGGTGGGGCTCCTCCTGCTCCAAAGGCCCTGTCCCTTCTCCCCATGCTGCTGCCAACTGTTGGAGTGAGCCCTGTGCCACACTCCTGCACTCTGCTCCTCTGGCTGGAGGGGTTTCCTGCCCCACTGTGCAATAAAAGGGCTCCCATGGTTCAGCAGCTGCTGCCTCCATCTCTTTCTTGGCTCCCTCAGCTGCTTTGTCCCCAAGACTGGGGGGTGAGGGGTAATGTGGCCATGCCTGGACTTGGGGCAGGGATGAGGGAACCCCCTTTTCCTCGGAGATGGTGGTCCCAGAGTGTGGTCCCCTCTGACTCCTGCTCTCCTCCAAGTCCCAGAAGTGCTGCTCCAGTGATGCTGGGTCCAAAGTGGCCTTAGCTGTGTTTCTGTACTCGCTGCGGTTTGGTCCAGACTGGTTCTATAGCCTGGTTCCTGCTGGGCTAGGTCACAGGTGGAGACCAGTCTGCCTTTCCCTGGGTGAGGAGGAGGGTTTCCAGCCCTCACATCCCCATGGTGTAACTCCTCCTCCTTTGCCTTCCTTTGCCACCATCACCGCAGGTGCTGGCCCTATCCCTGCTCCGTGCACTGCACCATGCCCTGCCGTGGCAGCACCCTGTGCTGTGCTCTGGCCTGGGAGCTGTGCAGGGCAGAGAAATGCTGGTGCCTGTGGGCTTCCTACCACTTTCTGTGCTGAAATAAACCCCGTTTGTACTTTTATTCTGGCAGTGCCTGTCTCGTGCTTCCCTCCATCTCCTGGTGCTGTTGCTGGAGCTCAGTGCCATGCTCCTGGGAGCTGAGCCCTAACCCCAGTGTTGGTGCTGGGGGATGCGAGCATTGCTGAGCCTGGGCCTGGCATGGCTTTGGGGTGCTGTATGGGGGGAGTGCTGCATGTCACAGCCCCCTGGCAAGGGGGGGGAAGGGGGGGTGCCTGGAGCCTCTTCCTGGGTGCTTTTCCCTTTCAAGGCCAACAAGGAGGCATTGTAATAAAGCAGGGGATGCCTCGGCTGGACCCTGGTAACAGGGCTGGGTTCCAGCAGCAGCTAGGAGGCCGTGGAGAAGGGGAAGGGCAGCAGTGCAGCCCTGTACTCCAGCCCGGCTCCTGCTCGCTGACAGTGCAGCAGCCATGGGTCCCCATGGTGCTGGCAAGTCCCCCCTGCCTGGGCTGCAGTGTGTCCCTGGCTGGCAGCCGGGTGCTTTGTGAGGCCCCGTGTTGCCCTTTGCCCCAGCACAGCTGAGATAAGGGGATGGGATCCACCGCATCGGGCCTGCCAAGCAAACAGACTGTGCTCCTCCAGCCGCTGCGTGTCCCTCCTCCTCCTCCTCTTCCTGGAGCTGGTGGCTGCCCCGAGGGTGCTGCGCTGCAGCTCTTTGTCACCCAGGGCCAGGGGTATGGTGGTGAGCGGTGAAGGACACTGCACGCGCTCATGCCTGCGGGAGTCATTTATTCACTCATCCCGCTGCTGGCTCCGACCCGCTGGCTCCAGGTGCCCCGGTGCCCGTGGGTTGCTCATTAACTGAGCAGCACGTGGTGGCCCCGGGCCGCGGTGGGTCACAGCCCGCTGTAGGGCTCAGCCTCCAGCTCCGCGTGGCCCGGTGCAGGTGGCAGCTCCCTCCCGCTGCCCGGCAGCTCTGGCCCCGGCTCCACCGTCCAGTGAGCCAGCAGGTCGCTGAAGTCGGGGGTACCGGCGTGCAGGAGGCTGGCAGGGCCGGGGCCCGGCTCCCTCCAGAAGGAGGGCGGCAGCTTCCTCCTGTGCATGGGGGTGATGTGGCCGTATTTCCTCTCCAGCCGCTGCGTCTTGCCACTGGCCGCCCGCGGCGCCAGGCACCGGTGCACGCCGTACTCGAAGAGCTCGGCCAGCGGCCCCAGCCTGTGTGCAGCCCCGTGGCCACCGAGTGCCGCCTCCGGCTGCGCCTGACCACCCCGTGCCCCATGCCCCGGGCTGGCATTGCGGGGTGAGCTGTGGGGCGAGCTGCAGTCCTCGGGCACGCTGTGGCCACCAGTGGCCTCCTCCCGGCCCCGCCGCCCGAAGTACCGCTGGATGTCGCAGCTGATGAGCTCCGAGAAGCGCAGGAGCCGCAGTGTGGACTCCGCAGCATTGGGGCCGGCCGACTCCGGCCCGCTGCAGCCGGTGCTCTCCTCTGCTGCATCCTCTTCATCCTCCTCCTCCTCTTCTTCTTCGTCCTCCTCAGGGAGGTCGGGGAAGTCGGGCTCGGGGCGCGTGGGCAGCAGCAGGCCGTGTGGGAAGGGTGAGGGCAGCTGCAGCTCGGCCAGCGGCCGGATGACGCC
The DNA here is from genome assembly GCF_002078875.1 of Numida meleagris. Lineage (NCBI taxonomy): Eukaryota > Metazoa > Chordata > Aves > Galliformes > Numididae > Numida > Numida meleagris. The sequence continues at coordinate 12,723,681 of NC_034421.1, read as the reverse complement.
GGCGGCCATGTCGGTACGAAGGGAAACCCCGGGGCCTGGGCTCACCCTGCGGGCAGGGACATGGCATGAGGGTGGCACACGGCCCTGCTGCCGTGCTCCACCCTGAAGCACTGTGGGGCTCTGTCGTGCCATGCCGTGGCCAGTGTGGGGCTGCGGGGGCAGCGGGGATGTACCCCAGTCCTTGGGATGGGGGCAACAGGGACATCCCCCTGAGCCATGGGACACAGGACAGTGGGGGTGTCCCCAGTGATCCGTGGGACACAGCGCAGCAGGGATGTCCCCAGTGAGGTGTGAGGCAGCAGGAGTGTCCCTTCCAAGTCACAGGATGTGGAGCAGCAGGGACCTGCCCTGAGCCACAGAGCAAGGTTAGTGCTCCCCTGGAGGTTCCCTGTTACTCTGGGGCTCTGCGTGGTGGTGAATGGGGCTGAGCACCTCCCACCCTGGGCACAGCACTGCTGCTGGATGCTGAGCGCCATGCCCTGTCCACGCAATGACCCCAAAGGTTCCCCTGTTAGGGGACGAACCTGGCCCCCTCCCGGCACTGCTTCTGTGGGCTCTGGCCACAGCTGAGTCCGGCTGAGCTGGATGAGGCCCCTCTATGCTCCCTGCAGGGCATTCTCAGCCACGTGCCCCAAGTCCCTTGCATGGACAAGTGATGGGCTCAGCTCCCGGGGCTCCGCGCACCCCAGCAGGGACACTTGCCTCTGGGCAGCAGGGAGAGGGACAGGGGCTGGAGGGCACTGCCCGGTGCCACATCTCCTGCGGTGCCCCGGCTCGGTCGGCACTCACCTTGGCGCTGCTGCCCGGCCATGCATAGGCTCCCGCGCCGTTCCCCCTCGCTGTCCCTCCACCTGGGCCTGAAGTATTTATAGCGGAGCAGCGAGCTGACGGCTGGCAAATATTTGGTAGCCGTATTGTAATAGTAGACTCGGTAAACAGAGCCAGGGTTTGCTTTAGCACCCAGCAACGGGAGAGCGGCGCGGGGAGGGACGCGGGGACGGAAGGCAGGGCTCACCTTAATGGCTCACTCGCCAGGGGATTTTCAAGTGTTGTTCCTGTAGATTCACCTATTAAATCGGCAGCCCCAGCTGCCAAACTGCCCGCACACTTGTACCGAGGGCTCTTATCTCCCCGCTGATTGGAGGTAAAATCAAGCTTTGTCAAATAGGCGTAAAATTAAATTTCATGCTATTTTGACTCCTGGAGTAGGGATCTTCTGAAGAACACAGTGCTTATCGAGCGGTGCCTGTGCAAACAGAGCTGTGGCGGCGGTGGGTGAGCCCTCCGGGCTGCAGCCTCTGAGGGGTCCCATGGTGCTGCTCACCCCCCGTGCAGTTCCAGATCCACATCTGCAGCCCCGTGCTCTCTGCAGACCCCAAGGTGGGTGTGGGGCTCCGGTACCAGCCCTGGGGTAGGGGGTTGGACATTTTGGGGTGTCAGGACACAGCAGGAATGGCACTTTGTGTGCTGGGGCTGGTGTCTCTGTCAGGCAGTGATGGATGCAGAGAAGCGGGCACCTTTGTGGGGAGCCACTGGGACACCCCCCGGGGCAGCACCCAGGTGGTAGCACTGTCACCGCAGACAGGGTGCTGGGATGCTCCATGTCCCTTCTGTGGCCTGGGGCTGTGTTGGTCCACGCAGGGAGAGGAGCAGTCATGACAACAGAGCAACTGGTGTCTAGAGAAGGCTGTGGTCCTGCTGCGCCATTTCTGTTCTGGCACTGCGACATGATGGTGTGGCCATCCAGGGGTGTGCAGAGCACAGACAGGGGACATGGGACAGCTGGGGGAGACAGGGTGGACAGGGGACATGGGAAAACACACAGGTGACATCTGGAGGACATGCGTGGAATGGTCACCGGCCTGATGCTTTCCTGTCCCACTGCTGCAGCCCTTGCCAGGGCTTTCAGGTGGGACACCATGCACTGGGCTCAGGGATGGGCAGGCCCTGTTCCAGAGCTGTCCTGCCCCTGCCCTGGGGGCTGATGTCAGCTCATGATGTCTGGCCCTGTACCCTGAGGTGAGCTATCCCCTGGCTTAGATGGGCAGTGCCATCCTGGGCACGGCCATCACCCACCCCACCCAGCATGTGGGGACCAAGCTTGGGTCTTGGCCCCAGCCATGCCCTGCTGTGCTGTCGTTCCTCCCCACACACTCCCGCTGGCAGTCCTGGGGGGGGGCAGCAGGTCCCGCCCAGGCACCGCTGGGCAAACACGGCCAGCGGGAGCTGATAAGCCACGGGCAGCCTTCGATCCGCCACCTGATGTCACCCGCTGCCACTGCTGCCTGTGAGGCACAGCGTGGCACGGCCTGGCACAGCGTGGCATGACTTGGTTGGGCCTGGCACAGTCTGGTACAGCACGGCCTGGCATGGCCTGGCTCAGCCCAGTATGGCCTGGTAGAGCCTGGCACAGATTGATGCAGCTCGGTAGGGATTGGGACAGCTTGGTACAGCGCAAGGGGGACCAACATGACTCAGCATGGCCTGGCACAGCTTGCTACAGCCTGGCATGGCCTAGCAGGGCTCGGTGGGGCCTGGCACAACTTGGTACATGTTGGTAGGGCTCGGCACGTGTTGATGCAGATGGAAAGGGCCTGACACGGTTGGGGAGGAGTGAGAGAGCCACTGTATATATAGGACCTGAGCAGGACTGTGGCTTTATTTTCCCCTCGGGACATCAGGTTTTTTGGTTCAGGTTCATCGAAACTCATAAGGTCCTCTCGTCTGTCAGAGGATAGCACAAATGTCTTCAGGCGATCGGGGAGACCTCAGAGTAGGGGAGTGAGTCGATCAGGACTGATCAGAGCCAGCACAGGAGACTCAGCTACCAGCCCTCGTTGGTACATGGCCTGAATACAGGCAGCTTTTTGTACGGACAACATGAAGTCTGAAAAGCTAGCTGTTCATATGACAAATGGGTCACCCAGTCCTGCAGGTCAATTCCTCCTGCCCAATATGCTGCACGGGCAGTCAGAGAGTGATTTTCTTCTCCTGGTATAATATTGAGAAAGACACCAGGACCCAAAAATCCACTGGCTTCCATATCACTTAACATAATTCCATCTCCCCCTGTCAAATACATGCTCCAAAGATATTCAATCTCTGATTCCTGTGGTCTCCCAGAGTATTTATCTTGTAATTTGGGTAGCTCGGCTGGGAACCACGGAATTGTCCTGGTGGTGGTGGTAATGGGCCCAGGCTGATCATTTTTGCCTTCCTCAGTCACCATTTCCATCTTTGGTGGTTGTAGGGGGAGGTCCCTTGTCATCGCTAGAGCCCCAGATATCCCTGTCCCATGTCTCGGGGTTGACACTAGATACCAGCTTCTCAATCTTCAAGGGGTTATGGGTAGTGAGCATCTGTGATATAATTAATTTCAACTTCTCCTGTAACCTTCTTTCCCAAGTTTCAGTTTCAGTGAGGGCTGCTTTTAGTTCCTCTTCTTCCTGCCTCACTCCTAATTGTAAATCACTATTTGTAGTTTCCAACCTGACTGCACATCTCCTCTGCCTCTTGGCTTCAGCTTTCCTGACTTCTCTGCTTCTCCTGTTTAAGTTCCTCCTGAACTTAAGTTTGGTGTGAAGTTCTTTACATCTTTACATCTTCTTCTGTTCTCTGTGCAGGGTTTCTATCTGGATAGCATTTACAATCTCAGCTGGAAAACACTCAGTGGATAACAGTCCCAAGCATACACTAACAAGCAAACAGTCTTGGCAAAGCACACAACAGCTAACATGCTAAAGGGGAATGGGCGAGAGTGGGATGTGTACTTTTGGTTTTCCACAATTTGCCAGGTAATGGAGTCTGCCAGTTCCCTCAAGGCATACTATTAGACCGAATTCCTTGAGAGAAGGCCGTAACCAATATACCCTGGCAAGAACTGAGATTTCTAGATATTGTTAGGGAGGGTAATACGACCTGATGTTCAGTAGTCAGTCCAGATGTTGGTGCATGCGGTGTGGGGGTCTCAGTCCATCTGAGAGGGGATCCCACTCGATAGTGGTCCCCACAATGTTTTATACTCTGCTAGTGTCTGGTCTCTGCTGACATTGTTACTTAATCACTACAGAGCCTGCTGCTTCTGCTAAATGGGGTTAGTCTGATACGCTATGCTAGGCTTGCCTCATGAAAGAGGAAGGGAAGCCTCCCCTGGGTCTTACAGGAGTTAGCTGCACTTCTTTATTCAAGCCTAGAGGCGTGGAACCATATCTGTGAGCATCGTTTTGTGGTCCTGTTTCAGTGTAGCATCACTTTGTTTTGTATAATCAAGCCACGCATTTGCCAGTCATCCACCAATTTGGTGCTGGGTCAGGCTCTTGACATTAGCTAGGCTGTGATCAGGAGGGACAGAGACAGGGTTATTGGTTCCCAAGCGACTCAACCACCACAGGCCATGCACCAAGAGGGTAAACAGGATTACTAGGCAGAAAATCGCTACCAGACCTTCGCCTAGTCCTGTTTTCCACCTTTCACCCAATTATGCCTTTCCCTTTCTTCAGCATGCCTTTTCAGGGGAATCCCACACACAGGTTGGTACAACTCCAAAGGGCCTGACATGGTTCAGCACAGCCTGGCACAGGTCGCTGCAGTGCCATCTGGCAGTGCTCAGTATGGCCTGGCATGGACTGGCACAGCCTGGCAGGGCTTGGTTCAACATAACCTGGTCGGACCTGGGATGGCCTCAGAGGGCCTGGCTCAGGCTGGTGTAGCTTGAAAGAGTCTGACACAGCTCAGCACAGCCTGGCACAGGTTAGTGCAGCTCAGCAGGGCCTGACAGAGCTCAGCACAGCCTGACACAGGTTGGTGCAGCTCAGTAGTGCCTGACATGGCTCAGCACAGCCTGGCACAGGTTGGTGCAGCTCAGTAGTGCCTGACATGGCTCAGCACAGCCTGACACAGGTTGGTATGGCATGAGCTGGCAGTGCTCAGTACCACCTTGCAGGGACTGGCACAGCCCGGCCTGGTTCAGCTCAGCATGGCCTTTCAGGGATTGGTGAGGCCCGGCCTGGCCTTGTTTGGCCTGGTAGAGCCTGGCACAGCATAGCACAGTTCAGTGAGGCCTGGCACAGGTTGGTGCAGCTCGAAAGGGCCCAACATGGCTCAGCATGGCCTGGCACAGGTTCAGGTTGGCAATGTACGACCTAGCAGTGCTCAGCACGGCCTGGCAGGGATTGGCACAGCCCGGCCTGGTACAGCCCAGCACGGCCTGGCAGGGATTGGCACAGCCCGGCCTGGTACA
>NC_034421.1:12604261-12717347 GCF_002078875.1 Numida meleagris | reverse complement strand
AAAAAAAAAAAAAAAAAACCATTTTCAATAGACACGACATAATTCCTGGATGCTTGCAAACCCTATTCATATTGAGTATTACACAGCTTAGCTTTAAAATTGTCACATACCATTACCACTTTGCCTTTACTTTTATGTATCGTTCCCCTGACTTCCTTACTGCAGGTGTGGGCAAGAAAGCTTTTCCTTTAAAACTTTTCAACAGTGGGCATAAAATTCTGCAGCTGAGGTCTTGAAGAATGCAGATGGGTATAGTATATGTTGGAGCTCGCAGTGTGTATTGACTAACTTTGTTTCTTTTATTTATTTAATTTTATTTTTTTTTTTTGCTTTTCTGATATTGTCTTGTTTAAGTGGCTCCTGAGTGTAAAATGTCTCCTGAGGGTGGGAGGCGGGTGGGAAGTGCGCTTCGTGCTCCGGGCCGAGACCCACGAGATGCAGCATTTCACGGCCTTGGAAAACACACTGCAGACTTGGTATTGAGACCAAATGGACTGATGGCTTAATCATCAGATTAGCAAATAGCACTTGCCTATAGAAAGAAAAATAAAACAAACCCGACTGCCCAGCACAGCCTTGTTTCGTGATTCGTGGCCCTCTGCTAGCTTGGGATTCGGTATCTCCTGCCCCTTCGTTACAGCAAAATAAAAGGGGGGATAAAACAACCCAAAGCGTTGGCTCTGAGCCAGGCTGCCTGTCTCCTTTTTCTCTTTGGGCTGTGCGGTCTTTTTATGTGGATGACAGGCCTTGGACACTACTTGGCTCGCCAACGCTGTGTTTAACATGGTGTACGATGAATAAATGCTGAAATGGTATTTGCTGCCAATTACAAGTTTTCCAGAATGTCCTGTTACCCTCTAAGCTTTTTCAAGTAATTTTGGGGAGCAGGAACACCAAGTATTTTAATCTGCATATTGAGGCGAAATGATCATACCGGCATTTTTGTTCTCCTGTCAGTATTCTAATGTCTCCTTATTTAAAACCACAAATGAATTTCAGGAGATGAAACCAGACAAAGGGTGAAGTTTACAGACGATCGTGTCTGCAAGAGCCACCTCCTGGATTGCTGTCCTCACGATATCCTGGCAGGAACAGTAAGTATTCCTCTGGAATAAGGAATTCTGGTAAGGCAGAAATTGGCACAGCTCTTCAGGACTCCTCTGTGCCACCCTAAGTAACTACTAGGAGATGCAGCCTGGGAAGCATCAGACTTCCCTTGCCCTAGGAACAGCCAACAATTTTCATTTCAGTTTCCATGCTGTCTTTGGAACCACTGCAGTTGGGTGTGCTCAGAATTCATCTGCGCTGCTTTTTCTATCACAATCGATGTGAAGTTGCAAGATTAGTTCTGTTGTAACAGCTTGTGATAGTTAGGGCATGAAACTTGTCCTGTGAGGACCACGGGTTCGTAGCCTAGGGGAGCCAGCCTGCTGTCCAGGGTGCTGCAGTTCACCATTGCATCTTCAGCTTAGCAGACCTCATGAGCTGCAATAATCCTCAATCCTCAGAGCTTTTCAGTCTCCTTTTTTAAACCAGGTGTTATACTCCTGATGGAATTTCAGCTTTTTCATCAGAATGGGTTGGCATGCTAATGGCAGGTTACAGCTCAGGCCAGCTTTGCCTTTACTTTGTTGGTGTGAGCAGTATGTCGCTCTGTCTGACTGGTTTAAAACAGCTGGGACAGCTTCCTTCACTGGTGCCCTCCAGGCATGCAGCTGGCTAAGTTTCAGAGGTTTGGCTCAGATGTTCTCGGTGAGAGCAGAAGGTGATGTGGTAACAATGAGATCTTATGGAGTAAGAATCCGATTCAGGTGCCCGGATGAAAGATGCAGTCCAGCTTTCAAAAGAAAACAGTGTATGTCTTTGGTAATTACTGTATTACTTAATTGCAGGATGGAGATGAATAACACTGTTCATCGCTAAATACTGTGATGTTTCATGTTGTCCATCCACATAACCAGATTTCTTCTTTTAAATTGCAGTCACTGTTTATAAGCCTTTATTCTGTTGTTTCACGAGCTGGGGTTTGACATGTGGGTTCCCAGCAGAGGGAAGGGCTGGCATTGTACCACTGTGATGGCCAGGTGGCATGGCAGCACCAGCAGGGAGAGCTTTACCAAACGCTGCCTTGGCTCTGAGCAGGCAAACTTCAGCTTCTAAGTGGCTGTTGCTGCAGAGTAAGTCTGGAAGAATGGAATACAAATCTTTGTGGTTTTGAAGTGTCCTAAGAGACGCAGGGCCAAATTTGAAAGCTCAGATGTGTTTTTCATCGCTGCATCAGCCTCCGTGTCACCTCACTTCTGTTTCAGAATTTTAAAGCTTCTGAAATCACTTCTGCTCACTTCCATTCTTTGTGTGGTTAGGGGGTTAGGGGGTGGGTTAGGGTATATTTTTTGAACATGGAACTCTACAACAAGATTTTGGAGCCCAGATGTGGTTTGAAGACATGTGGTGCATTCCACTTCTGGTGTTTTTCCAGCAGAAAGCTGATGGTGATTTGAAGGGGTTGAATGAAGCAGTGTACAGCACTGCTGCAGCTGGTGGCAAGGCACAGAGGAAGCCTGGGCTATTAAGTGTGTTCTGAATGTCCTGGGTTGGAGAAGCACCCAGGAGCAGGGAGGACTGCTGCTGTGCAGGTGGTCTTGTGGATCACCCAGATGATCTTGTGGTGGCCTTGAAGTGGCCGTGGAGCTCTCTGCACCGCTAACAGGAGATTCTTGGGGGCAAGAAAATGTATCGGTGCCACAGGTCTGTGTGGAGAAAACATGCAAGGTCTGGAACAGGATCAGCAGTTCAGCTGTCAGCACTGCCAGAACGGGATGAATCACACAGGCTTTCATTGTGCATCCAGACAGGTTTACTGGCATCTTATGGTGCTCTGTTAATGAAGGAGCTGTATGGGTGAATCAGCCTTAACTGGAAGGGGTAACATCTATCTCTGGATGTGCATTATTGCAGAAATCAAGACCTTGGATCTTCTTGGCAACTTCCAACAGATCTTCCAAGCTTTCTGGTAACGATTCTGATGCCCGCTTCCCCCCGAAGGCATTGTTATTGCTGCATCCTTCGTGTATGCAGCTGTTTCTCAGTGGGAGGCTGGCTGGAGGTGAATGGGGAACTGGATCTGGTCAGCAACACTGCTCAGTGAAATGTGATTGCATCCCCCTCACTGACCTTCAGGTGCAGGATGGGAGGAGCCTAGATTTTGAGGAACATTCTGGAACGTTCCTGGCAGCTGCAGAGGACACGTTGTTTGCTGTGTTTAGGTGGGGCAATGTGCCTGTGTAAGGGCTCTCTTGTTATTTGGCATGTTCTTGAGATTACTACTTCTTTTTTTCACCTAAACTTTTCATTATCATGGTTTTCCTTTTGGTCTCCTTGGGAAAGGAGGGCATTTGTGCAAGAATGCAAGTGAGGGTTTATTATACCCAGGTACCAGGGGAGAGTTGACATCTAGGTGGTTAGTGGCCTGCACTGAGCTCTGCAGTGAGCAGTGGGCGTGTTTCTGCTCATGGAAGTACTGCAGGACGTGTGGAGCTGGCCTCAGCTGGTAAGCCCTGGGGATTTCTAGCTCCACTGATGAGTGGACAGATGAGCCCAAAAGCTGTGCAGGTAGAATAGTACTTGGAAATCATGTTCAAGGAAGTTCTTGCGTCCCCCAGTTGGAGATGGGAGAGCTGAGGTCTGTAGGTTGCAGAATTGCTTCATGGGTGTCTGTGCTCCTGTTTTTTTGGTTGGGCAAATCACTACACCCATGATTACATCTCAAGAATGTTCTTCATAGAAGGAGACCTGGTGAATTAACAGTTTAGCAGTGATGCTCAGAGAGAGACCTCAGTAAGTGGATTGTGCAGCAGACACAAGAGGGACTAATTACCACTGGCATCTAAACATGCTTGGTCTGTGTCTGAGAGGGGAGTTAAGTCTTTACTCAGGCTCTACCATCTTAAGAACCCGTGTCACAGACCAGCCGTGGGTACTGAGCGCAGCAAGTCACAATCCCTGCTGGAAGGTATGAGGATTTGGTGCCAGGCCTCCCTGATGGGACCAGGGGATTCTTTGAAGCAGAGAGGCTAGTGATCTTACCTGAGGTGAGCAATATGTGAGAAAATTTCCATGCTTTGAGATGATGTTGAGGGATTTGAAGGAAGACTTGAGGTTTGTGTGCCAGCAAAACTTGAACATTCTCCCCTTGTGGATGAGATTGAGGGACTTGCTGCCTTTTAACAAAGAGTGAGAGGAATGCAGTGTGTGGTGGCTCTACTGAAGCCTTCTGTTGGAGCCCCTTCTCTTCAGAGTGAGTGGCTCAGCTTGCCAGAAGAGTTCAGATGAGATAACCTATGACCTGTAACATTCTTGTGGAGTATCACTCTTTCTCCCTATACTGTAAAGAGATTGCAGTAGAATAACAACAAGAATTAAAAAATTAACTCATATAATGCTCTGATGTTCTACTAAGTTTTTTTAATGGTAAAATTCCAGTAGCTTTTTAGCATTCCTTCAAGGGTCTTGCCTGAAGATGAACGTTATTAAGCTCTGGAAGTACTGGAGCAATTGCTTTTTGTAGGCATTAAATTCCCACCGTTAGAGCTCACCAGCACTATTCTGGATGCAGTATCTGAGCCTGCTGTCAGTGGCCTCCTATTTCTGGAAAATGTGAGCGAAACGAGTGAGACTAAATAGTGACCAGTCACCCAGAATTATTTTCTTAAAATAGTTAAGAACACAGGGAACTGCTGGGAGCCCAAGCGTTGGCTGGTGGAGCTTTCTTCGATGGCTTTGCTTCATCCTCAGCACTTCCACTGCTGCTGTTAGAACGCATTGCTTCCTAACGTGTCCTTGGCAAACCCCAGCTTTGCTTTGGGGTGATGTGCAGGAGTTCTGCCCTGGTCCCAGTGGAGCTGTGTTAAGCTTTTCCTGCAGTTCTGTCTTCAGTGAGCTGACACCTGTGGTTGTGTAGGTTTTTCTCCTTGATGCTGATGGAGAGAAGCAGAGTGCTGCTGGGGTGTTCGTTGTGAGCCAGCACGTACCCTGCTGCTTGTGCTGCTCCCTGTGGCCCACACTCAGGCCCTTTGTTGTTTCAGCTTTCAAAAATGGCATGTTCTTCTTCTATTTTAAGAATAGAGAAATGTTCTCCTTTACATATTGATAACACACAAATGCAATTTCCACGTTTTGAGAACATAATTCAGTTATTTGGCCATTAGCTACTAGATGGGGAAAACAGAGATTTAAATAGCGTTATCTGCAATGGAAGTGAAGAGCAGCATGCAAGTCAGGGTTTTCCAGGAAAGGAGATACTCTCATGGGGTCTGTCATTAGACAGAGGCACCAAAATGACTTTATGCACAGGAATTAGTTTTGAACTGGTGGGTTTAGAGTCTCAGCACCAGCTGAAAGCAGGAAGGACTAGCTGCAGAGTTAGGATCTGCTGTAGCTGAGCTTGGGGTTGTGCTTTCCTACTGGCCATACCCCTGCTTACTGTAAATCCCCTTGAGCTTGCTAGGAAGCATTCCATCTGTGTTCTGTGGTTTGACATCTTTCAGTATGCTGTCAAGGCTCTTTCTGATGCAGACAGGCTCTTCTGTGTGAGCTTTAAACTTAGGGTACGCAGCTACGTGTTTGCTGTGCTGTAGCTTCTAAACAGGAGGTGTTTGTAGTTGGTGTCTGTTGAAGGAGCTCCTGCTGCAGCTTGCTGTGCCTTCCCAGCTCCCTCCCAGCAATTTCCAAGGCTGTGCTGTGACCTAAAGCAGGGGTAGGTCTGAAATTTAAAATATTTGAGGTGCTCTGATATTGTCCCAAGGACCCCTAGGGGAGTGGTTCTAGCAGTGGTTCTTCTGGCTAGTTCTGTTACTGGCAGTTTAAGAGGAAGCTCTTCTTCCCAAAGAATTTTTACTTTGATATGATAAACTTGTCAAGAGTTAAGTATTCTCAGCTTGTTGCCATAGTGGGGTTCTCTTACATACATTTTCCTTTTTCTTTTAAACAGAGAATGGACCTGGGAGAGTGTACAAAGATCCATGACTTGGCACTGAGAGCAGATTATGAGATTGCAAGTAAAGAGAGAGACCTGTTTTTTGAGCTGGATGTAAGTATGGGGATTGGAAACTGCCTCTGGAAGTTATTGGCTGAACAATAGAACTCAATGGGTGTTTCAGCTAACCACGTTATTTCAACTGTTGTCTGGCAAAAATGTGCTGTCCCTTCCCAGACGTCATCTTGATGCTGACTTTAAATTGTAAAATTAATTATGACCCTTGTAACCCCACTAGTCCAGCTAGCTGGGAGGCTCTCCGGGCATTCCATGCATCCCACACCTGCTGCTCTGTACCAGGTCATTGTAACCTGGTGGCCTGTCCCAGAAGGAGAATGAATGTTACGAGCCTGTTGCTCAGTGGTTTTGCTTTTGGCCAGGTTTAGCCTTCTGTGGTGAAACAAATCAAGTGGAAGAACATTCTGCCTTCTCATTTTATGCAGTCCTTTTATCTTTGCGTCTGTTGCTCATGCATTGGAAGCTGCAGTGCTAAGCAGGGGTTATGCCAACATCCTATTGTATGTTAGGTTAAAGGAACTGTGTCAGGTTCCACATAGATGACAGACTTAAGGGCAGGGATCAAATTTTACTTTTTCTGCAAAGTGTCGTGCGTGTGTTCTCAAGGCATCCATTTTTGAGGTTGGTTGTGCATGGTGTATGGATTGCACCCCCTAGCTGCTGGCTGTAGGTCTGGCACAGAGAGCATCTCCATTCACCATTCTTTGAACGTGCAGGCTATGGATCACCTGGAATCCTTCATTGCGGAGTGCGACAGGAGAACAGAACTGGCCAAGAAGCGCCTGGCTGAGACACAGGAAGAGATCAGTGCCGAAGTGTCTGCGAAGGTATAGTCCTCTCATTGAACCTTTCTTCTGGAAGTCTGTGCAAGAGCACTGATGTTGTGTTGTGGCTCAGTACTGGGAAGTTAGGCTCAGTAAGGACCTTGTGGGTTCCAGCCATCATCTTCAAATGCTGCTCTGGCTGTTCTTGTAATAAACTTCTCAGTTCAGAGGGCTGTAGTAAGGTAAAATATCAACTCTAAAATATGCTGCTTAATCATGGCTATGAAGTATATAGGTTTTGCCCTCCTACTCAGTGTTCATACGGCAGCCTAGAAAAGTAAATCCATCCCGTAATCATTGTCCTTCCATGTAGCAAATGCTCCCATGGTTTCCTTTTTGGGAACTTCTTTCACTGGGACAGTACAAAACATTTCTGAAGCTGGGTTTGTGATGTGTTTCCTGTCCTGCAAGCCAGGAATGTGCTGCTGTTTGCAGCAGAGCTGATGATATACTGTCCACATATATTTTCTCCCTTCACTATCTGTCTATGACTGCACTGCCTGTACTGGGCACACCAATCATTTTTTGTTGAGACTTTTGAAGTTTTGTGGTCATCTTCCAGCAACAGCTTATGCAAAACAGTGGGTGTTTTTTAGTTTTTTAAGAGAAAGAGGAGTTGTTGTCCTGCAATCTTTTGTAAGATTTCTGTCTTACAAAGAAAAACAAAACCAAAAACCAACTGTTTTCTTACTGTTTTCTTTAGGCAGAGAAGGTACACGAACTGAATGAAGACATCGGAAAGCTCCTAGCTAAAGCTGAACAGCTGGGAGCTGAAGGGAATGTTGATGAGTCTCAGAAGATCCTGATGGAAGTAGAAAAAGTCCGAGCAAAAAAGAAAGAGGCAGAGGTACGGCCTTGGTTCTCCTGTGACTTGTAATAATAGGTGGTTGAGTTTGGCTGAGTCTTTTACAAACACCTGGCTGTTCCTGCCTCTTTTCCTATTTCTCCAGCAGCTCCTCTTCCAGTGTCAGCGGTGTGCCAGCAAGCAGTTGGCAGTGTATAGTGATAGATGAATAAAAGCTTTTTAGGAACTTCTACCTGGTGAAGAGAGATGGCTGGGGAGGTGGCAGTTCTCCTGCAATATTTGCTCAATGTTTTGTTACTTGCAGGGATAGAGTGTCAGGTTAGCTGTGCTCATAGTGTTTTGTATGGTATCTCCTTTGTATTGAGGGTGCTTTTAGTGACCCTTGAAAGCATCAGGGCAATTCTTTGCAGGACTTTCCCTGGAGGATCACGACTGACATTTGCCTGTCTTTTTTTTTTTTTCTCCCTTCAGGAAGAATACCGAAATTCAATGCCTGCATCCAGCTTCCAACAGCAAAAGCTGCGTGTGTGTGAAGTCTGTTCAGCATATCTTGGTCTCCATGACAACGACCGGCGTCTTGCTGACCACTTTGGAGGCAAATTACACTTGGGTTTCATTCAGATTCGTGAGAAACTGGATCAGCTGAGGGTAATGTCGTCTTTTTTAAACCTTCTCCTTGTAGTTCTAAAGGCATTCAGTGCATGCATTTAAGTTCATACAGAATTCTTTGCAGAATGCTTCTCTAAGCCCAGAAATTTCTGATTTCAGAACCCCTGAATCTTCAAATGCAGGTTTGCTTAGCCCTGTCTTGGGTTCTGTTCTGCAATTTCTGCGTAACTAAAGTTGTACCTTTAGAATTAGTCAGACCACTGCTGTCATTTCTTCCTTAAATACATGTGACTGTACCAATGGTCTTTTCCATTTTTTTTGGCTGAAATTTGTCACTCCTTGTTTTGTTTTTGACTATTGAAGGGCACTTTGGGTTCTATCAGTGGAATGCTTTAACTGGAGTTTCATATAGTGCTGTCAGTGACAAAGGTCTCCAGTAGCCAAAGTGTTGAAGTTTTCTGGAAGGGTTTGTCATGGAATTGCATTATTGACCATGCTTGCAGACTGGAACCCTTACCCTGCTCGAGTAAGAGTTGTGGTTCCTGTCCTGTATTTGTTTGTATTGAGGTCAGTGCCTTCACTGATCGTTGGCACAAGGCTACTGCACTGTTTTATTGCATTGTGTATAAGCATGGTGAGACAGCCCCTTGCTTCACAGCACACAGGCTTGTTTCTTAGAGCACAGGCACTCAAAGCAATGCACAGAGTGACATTTCTTGTGCCAGTGTATGTTAGTGAAGTTGATAGTGAACCTTGATAAAGATCTTGGCTAGCACGTAGAATGCAGTGAAACTGTTCTTTGTCTTACCACCTGAGCAAGCTCCTTGCAGATCTTTCTGGTGTGTTGCTGTACTGAAATATGATGTGAACTTTTTTCTAGAAAACAGTGGCAGAAAAGCAAGAGAAGAGAAACCAGGATCGTTTGAGACGGAGAGAAGAGAGGGAACGAGAGGAGAGAATGGGCAGGAGGTAAGTGAAAGCTCAAAACTGTTTTGTGAAGTCAGTTTTGAAATAATCGGATTTCTTAGTTCTGAGTACTGCAGGAAAGCAGCATCTGTTGCTGCATCAGCTGTTGGACATGCTCTGGATGCTGTGTGAGCACCTTGGCATTCAATTAAAAATGAAAACAAATGCACAAAATCTCTGCATTGGAGTGACTGTAACCTCCACTATCTGAAAGATAGACACTTAGAAGATACGTAGCCCTCAGGCTTTTATTGGTCTAGTCCCTGTCTTCCAGAGTCTGGATGAAGTGACTTCACTGAGTGCATCCAAATAGGAAAATTTAACATGAATGCTCAAATGGCTCTACTAGCACAAAAATTCCTCGGACAGCCCTCCTTGCTTTGAGGCTAGGAGATGACAACAGAGTGGAGCTGGTATCCGTGAGCCAGATGGCAAGCTGCCTGTCTTATTCAGAAAGTTTTGTACAGCAACAGCAAGGTGCTTCTGGCCCAGCTTTGGAGAACGCTTCCCAGGACATCCTCAGGCTGTTCTGCTCTGAAGCATCCCAAGGAGTGGCTGTTTCTGATGTTCATGGCCGTGTCTGTCACTTTCTGCTCATGTGTGTATAATCCTTGAGCTGTGGGAGTGGCTGCAACATTGGTATTCTCATGACAGGCCTCTTGCCAGCTGAACTGGAAAAACTAATTATTCCGTGTGCGTAAATGACTCAGTTAAACGGCGTGGTGTGAAGAGGGTGGTTATTTACACTGGTCATGCGAAGGAAGTGGCTGAGTAGGAGTGCTGTTCTTGTTGTCACAGCACTTCCCCAGTAACTCGGTATGTTTCTCCTCACAGTCTTGCACTTTGTGAATCCAAAAAGCCACCTTGCTGCCCGTGGAGAGCATTTTTTTGATGTCAGCTGTAGAGTGTTTCAGCTATCTGGCTGCAAGACATGTGAGATGCATGACCACAGTGTGCCTCGGGATATACATTTCTGGAAATGCTAGCAAACAAGTACCAGAACTGGGGCAGTTTGGTTTCCTGTGGTCTGTGGCTTGGTGGTTTTAGTGTTTTGTGAAGACGTAAGCCCCAAATTGTTGTGCATTCTCTAGTCAGGGTATTTTATAAGGGTTCCCTCTTGGTGTGGATTGCCTGGTGTCAGAGCAAGTGCTAGTTCATGTTGCAGCTTTCTTCTGAACTGCAGCACTTTATGAAGAGCCTCTCTCAACTTTTTGGCCTCTGTGCAACATTGTCAGCAATGCAGTCATACTTGGGAGCTGCAGAATGTGGAACTGTCCCCTGAACCCAAGGGTGAGACAAAAGGGGCTGATTTATGTTGTTGGTACGGAGAGAAAGATTGAAATGAAACAAGAAGTATTTTCCCATGCAGCTGCTTTGTGGCAGACTCTTCTGACCCATGGGAGAGCCACTTCTAACTTGGCTTAGTGTGTGTGTCTCTGTGGTCTCTCTTCTTCCTGGAGTGCACTTCTGCATAAAACTTGCTCAGCTCAGCAGCACTTCACAGGGAGCACATATAAAGTTACAACTGATAAGGAGATCTGAAGACCAGTTCTGAATATTTAATCCTTTAAATATGACAGTTTAAAGAACTGTGTTGAGTTGGTCTGGGGTCTGACTTCTTGCTGGTTTGGTATTTCACACTTCTTAAAGACTCTGGCCAGCCTTTGCCCTCAGTCTGCCTGGAAACATCTCTGTGCTCTTCTATTCAGGTGCCAAAGAAAACCATGTTATATTGGAGCCAGGAGTGACTTATAGAAGAGATCAAACTGTTTTCCTCTCCAAAATGAGGACTTGACCCAAAGAAGGAAAACAGTTTTCCCAGTGGATGTTGGGATGAGAGCTCAGATATCTTGATTTTTAAGTACCCACTCCTCTGGGTGCTGTGCACTGCCGTGGTTATAGGGGTGTTTCTCCATCAAAAACACAGCAATGACTTCAACTGACTTAAGAGGCTGCTTCTAAAGCAGAGCTTGATACTTAAGGAGCCACTTAAAACACGGTCCTTCGTAACTCTGATTGTCATGTCTTCATATGCAGTATCTCCATGGTGTTAACCAGTAAGAGGAAGAATGCCACTTTGAGAAGTCTTGGTGACTTACAGGCACTGTGACGTGTCATGGAAGCCTGTAGATGGGCTTGCAAAACTGTAACTCCCATAGACTTAATTTGTTTGTCAAATAAACTGATTTCCAATAGGAATGAGTGAACTGGTTTGTCACCCATAGTGGTAAATACAGTCCTGTGTCATTTGGTGTTGCGGGTGACTCAGTGATCTCTTTGGACTGAAATTCTGTGGGGAGCTGGCATGCTTGGATGTGCAGACTTGGCTGTTTGTTTGCTGAGTACACCAGCAAACGAGATTGTCTTGGAGTTGCCCGTTGGATTTCCTTCCTAATAAGTGAGGCAAAACACAGATGATGAAACTCAACACAGCCTCTGCGATGCAGGGACAGGAAAAAAAGCACAGCCTGTAACTTGGCTGGACAGCAGCCTTCCATGGTGTCCTGTTGTATTCTACATTAGGTAACTAAGGAAAGTGCAGATTTTTGGGGGTGACTGCTGAATTTTCTGAAGTCTAGCAGTATGGAGTGATTGTCGGCAGTTCATGGTGCATAGTGCTGGTTTTTGAACTGCAGCCATAGAGGAAGAGGAGGGGCCATACCTGTCAGGTGTAGGGGCAGCTTGAGCAGGGCTGAGGAAGGGTGCTTCAGGAGCTGCACGAGTTCCAGCTTTGTAACTTGCAGACTGTCCAAAGCAGATCCTGACTGAGCTGAGCATGCCATGGAGATGTGAGAATGGATGAGACCTGGATGATTCTTCTCAATTTGCTTTCTGTAATCTGGGGTGAAGAATCTCCAGTGCATCTCTGTTACTGTTCAGTAATAGTTATTCACATTTGCTTCCTGTTTTTTTTTTTTTTTTCCTAGCTCATCTTTCCTAAACAGGAAAAAAAATAATTGATGGAAATTTCCACCGGGTGTTTGTTAAATCCTCATGACGAGGGAGAGAACACTGTGTTTTTCCTTTATTAAAACTATTTCTTTTTTTAAATATGCAACCACCTCAGAGGAACCAAAATGAGAACACTGCTCAGTGCCTAGCCCACCCTGGCTGAAGAGTGGCACTTTGTCATGAAAACGTTCATCTAGTTGATGTTAGACTGCAGAGGGTAAATTTAAAGTTGGAAAGGTGCTTTGTAATGTTGTATTAACAGAGAGTGGGATTGGTTGGTAGATCTTTCCTGCTTTGACAGAAAGCTCTTTGTGGAGTCAGGAAAGTGTCCCAACACGTTCTGTGGGCACTGGTGCTTCTGTTGTGTTCTTTGCTTTTTTGACAAGTCTGTGACACACCCTTCCCCTCCCCCCCCCGCAACTGAAGCCAATGTTTTTAGGCTTGTGTGGCAAGCTTTTTTAACTGACATCTTCATTACTGTGTTCATTTTGCTCCTGTTGAGAGCTGCAAGGGTGAATGGGTTGTTTGCTGGGGGAAAAAGAAACATCAAAAACGAAGCCATACCTTCTCTCACTTAACTCTCCTCTTCCTTCTAGGTCTGGATCGAGAAATAGAGATCGTCGAAGGTGAGTGTACGGTTCTCCCAAATGCCTGTTGGTGTTTTTATCTAGTTACTGAAGTCTCAAGATTGGAGTTGATGCTGTGCCTCAGTCTTCTCATTGCACTCCCTGAAAGAAATGGGAACTACTGCTCGGGCACTTCTGCAGTGCTGTGCAATGGAATGTCACCAGCTGGGCTGGAAGTTAGATGCGGGCTGTCCCAGCCAGAGAAAGGGAGCTGTGTGCTCTGCACTACCAGCCTAAGAACCTACTCAGTGTCTTTTCCAATGGATGTCTCGTATACTTTGATAGTTCTAACATATGAAACGTATCTGTTACACATAATACCTCAGTTGTAAAAGCACAGAGATTTGTTATTAAAGCTCCCATCTCTGTGAAGAGCTTGCCTTAATGATATGACAACATTCCACAAGTGATCATGTACCTCGAGATCTTCTCTGTTTTACCTATATGTTGGCACCCTTTACTTCGTTTTTAGAGCAGATAGAAACAAATCTGCTTTGAAAATGCAGTGTTTTCACAAGGGGGATGCTGTCTTTGGCACACTGCCGTAGAGGTTATGGCAATTTCACATATGACTGACTTCTTCAGCCAAAGTGAGGCCTGTATCGCAGTTGGTAAGCTGTGCTCGAGGCATCAACACATCAGTGGTGGGAGTGATTTTCATAGGCTTCCCAGCAGCTTGAATTTACCCACTGGTGTTTTGTCAGTAGCATGAATGCAGGGAAGAGTTTCCTCACCCTGTGGGTGATTTGCCTTCTGTGTTGGCAGGGGTGGGGGTGAGGGCTGATGCTTTGGCTTCGTGTTAGAATGTCTCAGAGATGGGCACAGCTGTACAGATGCGACGCACTGGCCTATCTCTTGAATCTGAGGCAGTCTGTGCCCTCTTCAGATCACGGTCTCGGGACAGGAGGCGAAGACGCTCGAGATCAGCTTCCCGCGAGCGGCGGAAGTCTCGCTCCAGGTCCCGGGACCGACACAGACGCCACCGGAGCCGCTCCCGCAGCCACAGCAGAGGTCACCGACGGGGGTCCAGAGACAGGAGTTCGAAACACAAGTATGTATTCCTCGCACAAGTGCTTCTGAAAAGGGGAGTCCCCGACGTAAGTGAGCCTCCTCTGAGCCCTTAGAGTGGGCAGGAGTACGACCACTTTCTCAAGCTGGGAGTTCCAGTGTCCTGTACTAGTTCCTGAGCCAAAGCAGTATTTCCCAGTGGCGATTTGTAGATGCTCTCACATGAGAACAGTAGCTGTACAGCAAGGTCTCAACGTAAGAGCAGAGTCTAGGAGATAGAACTGTTCTTCTCTGATATGAAGTGCTGAGCCTTGAGAAACTGCTTTTTTTCTTGCATAAGCAGCAGCTTAAAGGCCTGCTGGTGCTCACGCAGCCTCCCCGGCTGTGTAAAAGCCAAGTAATGGAGGCAGTTTTGGCATGACATTTCTGTGGTTGTCTTCTGCTTCCCAGCTTCTCGCTCTCAGTGGCATGGGGAAGAGAAGTGTATGATTTGGGAACTAAGGGAGGTCTTCTGTTAGGGTAACAAGAATGCGGGTTGAGAGACAGTTCTTAGAAATCTCTGCTGAGGGAGGGAGAAAGGCAGCTCAAAGGAGGAGTATACCATTCTCCTGTCACCAAGGAGAAATCGTGTAGTCTGAAGAATGGCTTTAAGTCTCTTGTGAGACTCAGCAAAACACCCTCTGTGTTGGAGGAAAGATGAAGCAAGCATATGTATGTAGTTGTGTTAGCAAGACTGAAATGAAACGCTGCATTTCTCTGCAACTTTTCTAAACCTGGGAGCAACTGTCTCACCTGATTAGGCACCACCACTAGAATGCACTTCTAGAAACAAACCTACTGTTGCGTCTTGTGTTGCTTGAGCTAAAGGGTAAGAACAGGTTTTAAAGACACCTGATGAATGGGAGGGGAATAATGGTCTGAAAAAGATATGTCTGTTAATAACTGAGGGGAGGGGGGGGCTGTAAATACTGTTGATTCTCCAATGGCTGAGATACTAAAGTCCTTTTTTAAATCTGTCTTGAACATGAAAAAAAAAAGAAAAGAAGTTTGGACAATTAGGAAGTGAGGAAGACCCTGTAATAACTATTACTAAAGAGCAGGTAAGGGATTACTTTGAAAACCTTGAACACATTCAGATCAGCCTTTTGAGGCTGTTAGGAGGATTGGCTAGCTGACATACTTCCATAAAATTACTGAGAACTGGGGAGAGGCGAGAGAATTTAAGAAAACAAAAAGTGAACAAGCAGAGAAACCCTATTCCCTGAAAGGGTGTAGCATCTGTTTTTCACTCTGAGAATTCATGAAATGTACATTCTGGTTCTGCTGGTCTAAAGTCTCACTTCTAGAAAGAAATAGCCCACCACAGGATCTGGAGGTCTTAGGGTAAGAAGCTATGGGCAACGAGCAATGTGGGGATGGGAAAAGAATTAATCAGATCAGACAGACTTGTGTTGACTCCTTGGGGTTAAAGGGCACAACCCAAGGTAATGAAAATGAAGTGGCTCATGTGATACAGAGAGCTGTAAGGTTTTAATATAATAACTGTGCAACAGTTCCAAACCTTAGAATCAACATGAGTGAAGGCTGGAATCCATAAGGTGCCTGCCAGGTCTTCTGCTTATGACTGCAAAGAGACCTGTGTACCGAGTTCTAGAATACAGGGTGCTATGCAGGGTCTCTGAACGCCTCTGCCTGGTTCTGAAGGGCTATGGGCTGCTCGAGACAGCCCAGGGCCAGCACCTAGTTGATAAGCTGATTTATTTATTTTTTTACAGTTGGCATGAATCATACAGGGTAAGAGCTTTCTAAAATTGGACCTAGTACGAAACCCTCTGCTTAATTCTGTGTGGGCTGACACAGCAAAGGACTGCTGAAAGTCTGTAGCTATCATTTGGGCAGGCTGTGAAAAGATTTGTCCCTGTTGTGGTTTCTGAATAAAAATGTGTCATCCTGACTTTGAACCCAGGAAAGCTAAAGACTGTGCTTGTCAAGATGCAAAGTGCCACAGGCCCAGACTGAGCAAGCCTTCGAATCCGAAGAATGCAGTTGGCATTTAAAGCAGTTGAGCAGAAGGCCACTTAGCTTAGAGCGTAGGCGAAACACACTGGAAAAGACACAAATAACGATGAGCAGAAGACTGGAAGTGCTTTAGTGTGGCCCACTAAACTAAGGATGGGCCCAGGGAACACCTGAAGTGTAGCCCTGTGGCAACAGCTGTGAAAGGATTAGTGCAAGGAGAGACTAACAGGCTGCAGTCAGCACTGCAAACTGAGTGTTCTCTTACATAAAAGCTTGTAGAGAGACCAGAGTTTCCATCTTGGGTGACACTACTCCTGACACCACAGTACCCAGGCACACTTCCGAAAGAAACCTGTTACTCCAAGGTCCCGTTAGCGAAGATGTTGCCATTTGAATGCATATTTTATGTGAATTCTTTCAGTCGCGGAGCGTATAGCGATGGTTTACTTTGTACTTCAGATCTTCTAGGGATCGATCTTCAAGAGAGAAGTCACGAGACAGAGAGAGGAAAGAGAAGAGCTCTTCTGAGAGGCGGCACGAGAGCACAAATGGCAAATCTCGTTCCAAGAGATCAGAAGAGAGAGAAGCGGGCGAGATCTGAACTCAAACGATCTGTGTTGCACTGTAAATAGTCTGATAAACATTCTACACAAAGCCTAAATTTCCCATTTATATTTACTGAATACAACTCATCTTTTGTAGTTTGGAATTTTTATTGTTTGGCAGATAGCTGTGAGTTTGTAGAGACACCGAGTTCCCCCCGTACTGTTTAACAGGATTTTGTTTTCGTAGGAATAAATAAACCTGACGGATCGTTCTCAATTCAGGCCGGCGGTTCCCGTGCTGTGTTTGTGGTGATGCAGTGAACACGGCAGTTAGAGGTAGTGCTGTGGTTGGAAACCTGAGCTGCTGTGCTCTTTGTTAACACTGAAGCCCTTTTCCAGAGCCCTCCCCTTTTCACAGTTGCTATGTGAGAACAGCAGTAGCGCTGGTTCTGATTGGAGTCATTTATTTTTTCTTTGCTTGTACATGTTAAAAGAAATTGAAAAGCTTTTTTTTTATTATTATTTTTTCCTCCTTTTAGTGTTTAGCCACCTCATTTTTATGCCTGCAGCAGTCGAGCAGTCGCCTCACTATCCCAGCTTTGCCAAGCAGGCGCTGTTTGGCCGCACTGTCCCCTCTCAGCTGTTCATCTTTGTGATGGGGACGGGACCAAGCGGAGCACATCTCTAAGATACACCCAAGGCCGTTCTTGGTAAAACGGGTGTGGAAAAAAAAAATTGTGCTCAGAGGGAAAATGGGGATTGATTTCTTGTTTGTAGATGAGTAGAGCACCGGTTCGTCTGCCTATTGACTGTGCGCTGCAGAGTCAGAAAGCAGCTTCCTCGGCGGGGTTCCTGACTTGCCAAGGGCTGGGGACCAGGCCCGGGCGGCTCCGGGTGGAGCAGGAGCGGCCGCAGCGCGGGGTGAGGGGCTGCGCGGAGCCGGGCTGCGGAGCTGGGCGGGCGGGAGGGGCCGCACCCCGTGCCCCGCGGTCTTTCCCAGCAGGCGGGCGGCGCTGCCGAGCCCGGCACCGCGTGAGCCCGGGGCGACGCGCGGCTGCAGCGGGCTGGGCCGGCCGGGGGAGCCGTGCTTGGAGCCGTGCTTCGCGCCGCGCCTCCCGCTCAGCCGCGCCGCGCTCGGGGCGTTCTTTCTCTATCACCGCTTCGCGCCTTCGGTTCCCACCGCCCCCGGGTGTGACGTCCCCGTGCATGTCCCGCCGCTCCCCGGGATCTGCTCTGTAGCGTACGCGGGGCGGGGCGGCGCTCGCGGTGCCTGTACTGACTGCGCTGTAGCCCCGCGCTGTGCTCGCATTAAAGGTGTGTGTTTGTGCCTCGCACCGCGCCTCCGCCTCCTTCTTCCGCGTCCCCGCGCTCCGCTCCCGCCCTCAACACGGCGCCCGCGGGCGGGGCGGGAGCGCGCGCTCCGCCCTGTGACGTCACTTCCGGCCGACGCCGGGCGGGGAATGGAGGCGGAAGTGACGGCGGCGGCGGCGGCGGCGCGGTGAGTGCGGAGCGCGGCGGGCGCGGGGCCTCGGGGCCGTGGTGGGACTGCTGCCGCCCGCGGGTCCTCTCGGCGTTCCGGGCCGGCGTGGCGGGGCCCGGCGCCCACGGGGAGGTGTCCGGCCGCCCGCTGCTTGAGCCGCTCTGGCCCGGTAGAGCGCGGCTCGGGAAGGGCTGGTGCCCGCCGCTGCCCCGTGGCCCGCTCCCGCTTGCAGTCCGCCCCGAGCGGCTCTCGGAGCTGTTCGAACCCGGATCCCGAAGCCAGGGGAAGGGCTCGGTGCCTTTTGCGCAATGCCTCTGGGCTCAGCCGGGGCGGCCTGCTGCTCCGGTCCTCCCTTGGGCTGAGTTCGTTTGTGCACTGCGGGCTGTGCGGGAGGGCCGGGGAGGTGTCTGCGGGGTGCCCGGAGCTGAGCTCTGTGTTCTAGGGAGGTAGAACAGAAAGGAGCCCTCCACCTCGCAGAGCTCAGCACGCACTTCCCAGCGTTACATACATGCTTCTTTCCTCAGCAGGTCACAGGCTTAGGCTGCAGGCATGAAATAGAGTGTTTCTTGCAGAAAGGAACAGATTTCAATGTGTACACCTGGACTCTTTTTTTTTTTTCCCTACTTTTTTTTCCTTATTTTGGGAAAATGAAAACTATTTGCATAACTGCTGAGAGTCCCGGGCCCCAAATAGAGGGGCAGCCCAGTGCCTGGCCCTGATGCTGGGCTGGAAGCTGCGTGTCTCTGCAGGGCTGGGCATTAGGCATGAGGCTGGGACGGCCCAGGAGCCATGGGCTCACCTCTGTGTGTGCTGTAAGACAGAGGGAAAGAAAAATCGATTCAGTTCTGGGGGAGAAAACAGATCTCTCCTGGAGGTAGCTGATGGGGACAGCAGCAGGTGGAAAAAGGCCATTGCTTCATGCCACCACGTGCCTTGCTTATCAGTGGCATGAGAGAACCAGTGGGCAGCAAGGAACCTGTGACCTGCGTGTTAAGTGGAGATCTGCAGGGTGAGCTCTCGACTTAAAAACTGGACTTTCTGTCTTTTTAATAAACGTACGTGAAATGACCACAGCGTGTTGTAAACAGCTTCCATGCCTGGCGATCTCCCCTAATCTGTGAAATCTCTGGCAGCGTGGGGATGTCGCTGAGGCTGTGACGCAGGCTGGGAAGCCTGTGGCTGCGGTGGGCATGGGGCTGATGCCACAGGCTCACGTGGCTCGCTAGGGATCTGCAGCAGTTGGTGAGGGTGGGTGGCTTTGAGCCAGGGGTGCTGATAAATTGCTTGTGTTTTTGTTGCTTGGTTATTATCACTGACGTAACCTGTAATGGGTTCCGTGTCGCCTTGCAGCGTTAGTGCTGCTCTTCATCAAAGAGGGCAGATTTATGTTGGATATAAGGAAAAAATCTTTTACAGTGCGGGTGGTGAGGCACTGGAGCAGATTACCCAGTGATGTAGATGCCTCATCCCTGGAGACTTTCAAGGTGAGGCTGGATCAGGCCCTGGGAAACCTGACCTAGCTGTGGTGGCCCTGCTCATTGCAGGGGAGTTGGACTCGATGGCCTTCAGAGGTCCCTTCCAACTCTGGATTGCAAACCACATCCTTACAAACGCCATAAGGATCACAGGAGGAGGTGTCCTAGAGCCAGAAGGGGGAGGTCAGTTTGTGGCTGCTCTCTGCACACGCTGGGGCTGTGGCTTTGTCAAGAAAGAGTTATGGGCTGCAGGTGACCCTGCAGGACTGTAAGCTTCAGAGTGCAGTCTGAGTGTATTCGGAGAGGAAAAATCTCATTCTGGGAAAATCTTAAGCATTAGTTCCTCTTGACTGGATATTAACGTAAGTAGGACTGCACAAAAGAGACCCAAAAAATGACACATCGACATTATGTCTCGGTGGAGCAGTGGGTGACTGCCCAGCGAGCTCGCTGCAGCGCAGCTTCACGCCGCAGTCAGCTTGCAGGACGCAGCCACAGCGGGGGTGTTGCATCTTATGCAGGGCAGCCTTTGGGAGCTGTTTTGTCAGCAGGGATTACAGGGTGGGGTTTCAGCTATTTCGGCTGACACAAACTTGTAAGGTGTTTGAAACAAACAAACAAACCCCCAAACCAAACGCTGTATTTGTGTTCCTAAAAGGGCCAGGCGTAATCTGACTCTATCACTCTGTGAAAGACGTAAACACATTAAGTCTAGGTATGATATATTGCTAGAAAATTTCCAGGAAGAAGCGATATCTTGTGAGATTACTGTAATTAGGAATGTGTTTGGGCATTTTATGGGTGGAAAATGAGTTAAACTTTCCGTCACACTGTTGCACTTAAATGGCTTCTGTCTCCAGTTGCCATCCATCTGCCTTTCTGCGGTTCTCTGCGCTAGCTGGCAGGCAGTGATGGTTTGTCCCTTCGATTTAGCTGCAGCTTGGCACGAGTGGCTTGCTGCACAAGTTTCTCTGGTTTAAATGCAGATCAAATCTGCAAAGCTGTGCTTTAGCTTCGGGAGAAGAGGAGAGTCAGTGCCCCATGAAGGTGAGTTACGCTGGAGGACCGTGTTTGTCCTGGAAGCAGCATGATTCTGTGGGGCAGGAAAGGGGTTTGGTTCCTGTGCTTGGAGTGGGGACAGCTGCCCCGTGCTGTGCTGTGGGAGCGAGCAGCCTTTGGAGCTCGGAGAGCTTGTAATTGTTTGTAATTATCAGCTATGTCTTGTGCAGTTTGTAATTATTTCCTTTCCTAGGAAATCCTTCTCATGCAGTGTCTCAGGTGAGGCCTCCTGTCCCTGAGCAGAGCTGATGCTGGCCACCAGACCCAGCACATGCAGCAGCGTGATTGCTGCAGCACCACATGATCCTGTCACTGTGTATTTCACTGCAAGGTGCTGGGTGCATTAAAACCCCCAGGGAAGTATTCTGTGCCCTCTACCAATGGGAGACAAAATGTCGGCTGCTAGAGGACAGAAAAGTCATCTGAAACGCACGCTATTGTTTTCTGCTTGTCTTCAATTAAACTGATTACCAGACTTCTTTGTTGTTCAGAGATCAGACTGTTTCATGTGCTGCCAGCACGTACTTCGGCATTGCGGGCACTGGGATTTCCTGCATTGTTTGAACCCTTGTGGTCATTGTTCTGGCCCTCCATGTGCTGTGGCAGGGGAGCGAAGGGCAGCACTCAGATTCTGAAAGAAGAGAGAAAGAACTGCTTTAAAGGCACGGAGAGCTCTTTGTAATCAGCGGCTCCTAGGGTCACTGCTGCAATAGAAGGGCAATTGCCAGGGCTGGCAGTATAATTACTGCTTTCTTTTCTTGTTCTCATCCCAGTCTGGATGACAGTGGTGTGGTTTGTAATGCCTCGCAGAAGCGTGCCTTTGGAGCGGCGTTAAGATGATGGTGCCCATTTGGGACCGGGCGGAGAAGAAGCCCAGTTTCATCGCACGCTGCTTGCAGGAAGAGTCACAGGTGCTAGAAGCGCTCTGCTGTGCCCTAGAAGTTTCCTGGCTCCCTGCCCTGTGGGCAGCAGTGTTCGCAGGGGCTGTGCCCGAGCTGCGACCCAGCAGCATCGCCGCAGTGCTGGGGAGGGAGGGCTGCTGCTCCCAGCTCAGCGCGGGGAGGTCACCCCTCCAACTCCTGCCAGCACCCACGATGGCAGGAGCTGCTGTTGCTCCGCTCCTGTAAATCATTTGCTCAGCCCGTGGCTGTGGCCTCGTACCTTGACCCCCCTCATGGGCTGGCTCCCTGCAGTGCCAGCAAAGCAGCACTCTGCTCGCTGCAGCCGGGGTCGGACCCACTGCTCTTTCTCTCCTTCCCCGCTCGTCCTGCCACTGCCGGGTGCCCACCATGTGCTGTGACAGGTCGGGATCCGATGCCCACGAGGAGTTCTCTCAGGTGCTGGGAAAGGCAGATGAGATCCTTGGAGCGAGGGCTCTGGAGGAGGATACAGCTTCTACATTATTGATTTAATTGAATTTGCATGATGTTGTGCAGCCTGGATTCAATTGCCCGGAGCGAGATCTTGTACTCGATGTGCCGTAGCAGAATAAATGCCAGAGCGCTTAGGTAGAAGTGCTTCATAGCTGCAGCCCTGAAAGCCCAGGGAGTGCATGGGGGACTGACCAGGCCGTCCCCTTTGCTGCTGCTCTCAGCCATCTTTCCTTGGAACTCCTTTGCTCCTTCCCTGTGCTCCATCCCGCCGGGCTTGCTGTTTCTACCCCTGGGTGCCAGCCTGGCTCTATTGTGTGAGCCGCCCTGTTGAGCTGAGCTGTCATCCTGGAGTCTCTCCTTGCTGCTCCGTTTCCTTCTAGGATCTCTGCAGCGGGGCCGTGTGCTGCACTGACGCAGCCCTGCAGCAGCGAGCCCCCTCGTTATTGGAGCCGAAAGCCGGAGGGCTCTGCGCTCACACCGCTGCTGACTCGAAGTTCTGTGCTGGGGGAGTGAATTGTTCAGGCGGACGATCTGGGCACGTGGCTGCCGAGGCGCAGTCATGGAAAATTGGCTCGGTTGTCATGTTTATTTGCTCGGATAGAACCTTGTAGGACATGGGCATGCAGCTTTTCCCAAGGCTGCTGGAATGTGTTGTTCTTTCTTCTGCTATTTTTTTTTTTTTAAAGAAGCACTGTCTGAGAGAGGCCTGAAAACGATATATAAAGTTGTTTATTATTGTTGTGGGTGATGCTCCAGACTTCTGTAACCAATGAGGGGCTTTCCCTTTTTCCTTTGTAGAAGATAAATAGCACAGAATCCCGTTGTTGCTGTAACGGTAACTCCCAGCACTGAGCTGGCAGAGCTTAACAGTTTGCCCCTTTGAAATCACCAATGGCAATGTACATGCTCCTGCGAGGGCAAGGAGTTCTTCATCTGCTCATCCTCCTGAGACTTGTGTTTGCCATTTCTCATTTACCACGTCCTCTTCTTTTGAGCGTTTGGGCTGACGGGCTCGGGGCCATGTATTCAGAACTCGGGGCTCCTGCAGTAGGAAGCTGGTGGGGTGGGTGAGGGTCTGCTTGCTGCAGCCCCTGCCCTTTGCAGGAGCCCAGCCCTGTCCTGCACCGAGTTCTTTTCAGTCGAGCTGAAGGAAAACGATTTGATTATTTGGAAGAAGAGGGACGCACCATTAATGATAGATCGATACGGATAGCAGGAGAAACTAAAGTAGCAGTTGTTAGCTCTTCTTCCACTCCGATGAAATCAGATTTGCCCAGTTTCAGTCTAAACGTGTGCATGCATTTTCCTCCAAAGAGGAAAGCGTTTGCTCTCCTGCCTGCTGTAGGGCTGGGCTGCAGCACTCACACGGTGGTGTCTGGTTGGGGATGGTGCTGGATAGCTTTCTTCTACTCCCACGCAGAGCATGTTGGTGTTTGTTTCTCTCTCCCCTTGGGAGCTCGTGTGCTCGTTACACCAGGGCACATCTTTGTGTTGGGAAATAAGGGCCTGTCCCGCCCGGCATCAGGCTGCGATACGCAGCGGGTGGGAGAAGCCTTTCCAGCAAGAGGAGCTTTCAGTGTGTTCTTCACGAGGAAGACCTGCAGGAGCAGCCACGCCGTTCAGCACAGAATCCATGGCCTTCTTATCCGTGCTCTGTGGCCAGCAGAGCTCATTTCTTCCTCTAAAGAAAAAAATGGTGCCATTTGTGTGCGTCCCCACCTCCCCCCTCTGCTGCGTGTAGGAGACCTCCAGTGTCAGAGCTGCTTGGCCCCAGCTGTGTGGCAGCACAGCGGCCCGTCGCCTCCTGTGAGATGTTTCCAGCCTGAATATCAGGCAGTGTCAGAATACTCGGTCACTTTTTGCTGCGTTCCAAAATCTGTTTTAACTGTTCTTTCCGTTGCTGCAGGTGAAGGAGGAGAAGGGTGTCTGAACACCTATGAGTGAGCTGCAATGGATAACAAAGACTCGGAAGCTGAGATCCACCCTCTGAAGGCGGAGGATGCAAAGGCTCAAGAGAACCACGAGAACTCTGTTGAGAGGAGAATTATCATCAAGCAGTCGTCGCAGCTGTCTCGGCTGTCCCGCTGGCGCACCGCTGCCTTCTTCATCTCATTATTTTTGTGTCTGATAATTGTGTTTGCCTTCTCGTTTATCATTCCTTGCCCAGAGAGACCCGTTTCAGAGAGAACGTGGCTCCGAAACTATGACGATGCAGGTGAGTTTGCCGTAGTGGAATGAATTGTTACCTTGTGTCCCGTTCCCTTATGTGTTATGAATTCAAATTGCAGAACTCTGCCTAAGCCCGATCTGGAGCTGGGCCTGCAGGGGTGCTGCTCTTGGGAGCGAGGGCTGTGAATATCTGACCTGGATAAGCAATGGCCCGTCATAATTGGAGTGGCCTTCCAGGAGGTGTGTACAGGATCTAATAGAGAAATTAAATGCTGCTCTGAAGCACTAACGAGCTCACAGACTGGTCTTACCTGGAAAAAAAAAAGTGAGGAAGGGTGTCTAGGAGTAAATCTGTGTTGCAGTTTGGTCTGCAAAGTGCTCCCTTGAAATTTGGGCTTAGGTTTGGGGACCATTAGGCATCCTTTCTCTATCAGTGTGACTTTCCAGCTTTTCTCTGTGGCTAACAGGGAGGGGAGAAGAGCAATTGCATCTTGTTATTTTATTAGCTTCACGAAGCTGTAGTTGCTTTAATCAGCTCTTTAACCTGGGAACTGCTCCTTGGTGACTCAGCATCCACTTCTGTCAGTGCTTTCCTTTAATCTTGTGTGTGGTGGTTGTGTACTGGTTAAGCTATAACTGCAGAGATAGTGCTTCCCAGCAGGGACTGAACTTTATGCTTTAATACCTAAATCCAAAGTTCTGCTGCTTTGAGCTATATATGGCTGCTTTTAGCTGAAAGTGAGAAAAATTACATGTTTGGGACTGGTTTCCCCCTCCTCCCCCTTATTTTGGGAATAGCAACCCCACCCCAAGACCGGAGTTGTTCTTTGTTAAACATACATCAAATTCCAGATGCCTGGCTATAAAAAGAGACAAATCCTCCGGGGGATGACAAATGAAAACAAATAATCCTTTGGCACTAACTTCTAGTGCTTAGCGCTCATGTAGATGCCTTTTTTTGTGTGAATACAAAAGCCAGTTTGTCCTGATGTTGTGCTGTCAGAGATGGAGGCAGTGAGTGGGTCTCTGGGAATGCGTGCTTTGCTGCAGCCAGCTGTGCTGATGGCTGAGGCAATCCTCACCAGTGCCTGGCTTCTGGTCTCTTTTACAGTGGCTTACCAGTTTCTTGCTATAGAAGATGTGAACGAGGACAAAGTGCAAGATGTCATCTTTGCTTTCAAAGCCAGCAATGGCAGCAGCAGCTTCAACAGCTCCTGTTTGGATGAAGGTAGCCGATTCTGAAACAGAAGGCCTTGTAGTAAGGGCTGCTCCTTTTAGTTGTGATCAATGGGGCTGCTGTGGCACATGTCCTGAGGTGGGTGCCAGTGTTGGAGTAGTGCCCGTAATGTCGATTCTCCTCTGTGTCATTAAGTTTGAAGCGCTGTGTGCTTCTGCCAGAAGAGAAATGAAGATAAGGGGAGAGACGGTGGTGCTGGGAGAGAAAACAGGGTGGGGAGAGGCGTGGGGCAAGGCGTAGCGCCCGGGCGGTGCGGTGTAACAGATGTGGGCAAGGGTCACACTCCCTCTGATGCATCTTCCCCGCAGGTCTGCCTTCTCCGTGTGTCTTCATCACTGCCGTGTCCGGCACGAACGGCAGAACGCTGTGGGAGAGGCCTGCTGCCACGGAGGTGGAATGGATGCAGTGCGGCATCAAGCAGCTGGGAGCAGCCCCGGGCTGCCTGCTGGTGGGGCAGCCGGTGTCGCTGGCCGCAGTTGACCAGCAGACAGGTGGGTGGCAGGTGGAAACAGGGGACAGCACCGCTTTCGTGCCTCACCTGGTGGCTGTCACGCCTTGGGAACGTGGATGGGACATCACGGGGTGACGTGGGCGGTGTACACAGAGTATTTATCATCTTGAAAACCTTGCCAGAGCCATTGGCTGGGCCATTGAGAGCTGCCTGTTCTGTCAGCGTGTCTGTTCCAAGGACTGGACTCCACTCTGATGGTTTGTGCCAGCTGCTGTATTATGAGGACAACTTTTCAACAACTTTTCAAACAGGAGAAGCAGGCAGTAGTCGTGAATGTTACTTGATGCTCTCGTGGGCTGGACACAAACCCGTGGTGTTTCTCAGTCGTTTGTGAACAAGTGCTAGGAGTGCCTGCAGCGGCAAGAAGCATGGGAGTTACGGGGACTGGAGACCTAAAAGCCATCAGGGAGAGTATGTAAGAGAAATACTCACTGGTCTGGGATTTTGCCTGATTTCTCTGGGAAGCCTTCTTCATTTATGCACCTCTAGATGGAAGGATGCTTCTTCATCTTGCCTGATGTGGGCGGGAGGGTAAAGAGTGCCTGTGCTTCCGGGGGAGCAAGTCTGCTGTGCCTGGAGCCTTCCTCTCTGAGGAAGGCTGAGATACGTTTCCATTTTGGGGGTCACTGTTTCAAAGCCTATAAACAACGCACGTTCTCTCTTGGAAGCATGCCTAGGATCCTGTCCTCTGTATCTGGTATTGCATCCCTTGCACCCTACTTTCCAAATACTGGGAGAGGGAAATAGCAAGAAATAAAGCTCTAAGAGATCTGTGGAAAAGCTGTTGAAGCTTTTAATTTCAAGTGTAGCTGGAACAGCACATGCACTCGCCGTCAGCTGGAAAGCTTCTGCAATAACTGAGATAATTAGCACCATTTTCCTCATCAACAGGCTTTAGTACAGGTTATTTATAGACATTAATGAAGTAGTTGCTTTTAGGTCAAAGCGTAGATAGGTGGCTGCTGAGCCAAAGCCTTGTGACTGAAGTCAGCCATAAAGAAACAGCACATGTGTGTAGAGAAGCAGCTGGGCTATGAGCCACAAGTCGCAGGAACAACCTGGTAGGAAAATATTCCGTAGATAAATTAAATTGAGAGATGAAAAATTGCTTCTGGTAGAAAAATGAATGCTCCAGCAGTTGACATAGTCGGTACCTTTTTGCTGTGGCTTTAAGCAGGTCAAAAGCAGTTGACTTTTGCAATGGGTTAGGAGGCCAGGTCGGAATAAAAGATCAGGTTAAGTGTATTTCACGTGGGGAAGTCTGGCTTTCATCACGGTGTACTAAAACCAGTTGCCAGATCAGTCTTTAGCTGTTAATGATTCATCATCCTGATGGATTGGTGAGATGCCAGGGACCTCTGCCTTCGATCTCTGCCTGCAGGAAGGTTGAAGGAGAGGTAGGCAGATTATCTCAGAGTGTCTGATGTGGGTTTGATAAGGTTAGTGCCTTCCTGTCAATTCAAATCGTATTATATCTTGCTTTCTTCGTTGCCACAATGAGTGACGTGAGCAAACAAGAAGGGAAGCATGGGTATTTGCGTGCTTGTGTTTGTGTGGGACATTCAACATTCCTGCATGTGAAGATAAAACAAGCGGTCTGGAACGCAAGAGTTTAAGATTACCTGTTCCAAATCAAAGCAAAGGTCTGTGGAGTTGGGTATTCTGCCTCTGCTGTGGCTGGAAGCAGCATCCAGAGGAGGAACATTGGTGGATGTGTGGTGATGACACCTTCTGCCTTTACTGTGTCCTCCAGCAGCCTGCGTGTGAGCCCAGAGAGCAGGCCTGGTGACATTTCTAAAGTGGAAGAAATGATGAAATAAAGCAGGACTCTTCACCCTGAAGAATGTATGACGAGGAGAAATAAGTCTGTGAAGTCACGAGCACTAAGTAGAAAAACAAAGAACGGTTGTTTCCCGTCACGGTTCTTCATTGCTCCGTGGTTCTTTTCTCTTTCTGCACATCTGCTGCGTGCAGAGGGCTGGGAACTCAAAGGTGTTCAGTAAACAAGTGGGCAAGGACATGGCAGAGGGGTCTGGCAGTGCTCAGTGCCTTCGTCTCAGGACGCGTGCGAGCTGCAGGCTGCATGCCCTGGGAAAGCACAGTGTTGGGGTGTGCGTTCCTCCACAGTGAAGCAAGCAATCCTGCTCCTTTCCTGGGAGGGAGAGCTGAGCTCAGCCACGGAAGTTTTGAAGTCCTGATTTTATTATTCCCTCCAGACCAAAACAAAACCCTTTGCCCAGGCTGGATTTACTGTCTAGGCACTTGTCTCCTTGGCTTCCATTGCTGTGCTTTTCATGTTATCTTGGACTCTAAGGGAGCGTCGCAGCACTCTGCCTGTCTGACAGAGCGGTCAGATCTCTCATTCACAGAGCAGGGTGGGGTTGGATTCACAGTTCGTGCTCCTTGGGGGTTGTGTTAGACCGTGCAAGCTCTGTAAGTCCTTTGTGTTGAAGCTGTCTCAGTTACCTGTATGAGTTTGCTAAATCAGACTTTTTCAAGGGAGTAATACACCTTTCTCTACAACTCTTCTCACTGTCTAACCAGCAAAGAATAGAGCCTTGTGCATCAAAACACGAATTTCAGCAGCCTGATCTTACTGGTGGAGCTTTGGACTATACTGAAGCCAGGATTTAGTTATTTCAAACTTGAACTGTCTGTAATTTGCCTGCTTGATTTTTGGTTGTTTTTTTAGGGGTAAAATTGTTTGCCTTCCCCTTATTTCCTTGGGGGCATTTTCCTATTTCATATCTGTTGTCATAGTAACAAATCCACGTATTTTTTTCAGTATTTCAGTAAAAGCTGTGGAGGAATCTCACTGGCAATGCAGCCTGCCTTAAATTACTGCAGGCAGCGTGGGGCAGCCATTCCTTGGCCCTCAGTGCAACTGCCTTCAAGACAAAGAACATAATTCCTTTGCATTCCTGAACTGAGGATGGCTGCATGGGATGCTGTTCGCAGGGGCTGGTTAAGGATTTCCCCTCAGATCACCTAGTTAGGCACTGAAGTCTTCCTTAAAAAAAGGAAAGAAATGAAAAACACCAAACCACAGCGGTCTCCCCTCTCAGCAAATACTGCTGCAAATTCCCCATGTCAGTGTCTGGAAGGTCGCCAGCAGCCCTGGGCAGAGTGCATCTGAGTGAAGCCAAAGCTCTGCTACCTGCACGGGCAAGCAGCTGATGGACAGAGCTGTCTGGAGTGCTGTGCTCTTCCAACCAGGGAGAGAGGAGGGGTGCAAGCTGAGCTGTGACTGCTCCGGGAGCATCTGCAGGAGTCAGGTTGCAGTAAAACGTGCTGTTGGGAGTAGCCATAAATTCAGCTTCTTTATGGCCTTAGGATGCCTGCACACGTTGAAATACACAGAATCAAGTTTTGAGATTGCCGGAAAGGATTTTCCATGCAGGAAACACAAAGGAAAATGTATGAACCTGGGGCACTGCAAGCAAGCTGCTCTTTGTGCCTGGCTGAGGGACTTGAGCCTTTATGCAGGCAGATGGAATTGCTTTCCTGTATGGGCTGGGATTGTGGATTCTGGGTCTCATTTGAGATGCAGAACCAGCCCACGATGAGTGTAACTGTGGCTGCCTTGCGGGGCTGATGGGCTGTCTGTGAGTGACTGCTGCAAAGTGCTTTGAGGAGCAAGAGTGTTTTAAAGCCTAAAGTGCTTTTAGTGAACATTTCCCAATAACTCTCTTCTAGGGGAAGTTCAGTGGAGACAGTCCGATGACTTTGGAGCTAATTATACTGTGCTGACTCCCTTGTCGGTGATTCCAGATGTGGACAGTGATGGGGTTCAGGACCTGATAATCTTCATTGCCACAGGAGATAAGGTATGTCGCTGTGAAGCTACCATAAGCCCTGTGACCAGGCCACAGGGCATGGCAGGAATGCTGTTTGCTTCAGGCCTGCAGAGGAAGTCCCCAGAGGCCTCTGATGTCTGCATTTGGGGAAGGTTCTTTCCCACCCTGCAGAAATGGACTCCCAGAGCAATGCAAGTGTTCTATGGCTTAAAAAGAAAACCAGCCAGGAACGTGTCTGTGTTCCTCGCTGCACGTTCCCAGGCTGTGTGTGGGGTGCACCTAAACAAGATGAGCTTGCAGTTTTCTAGGACCATGCTCAGAGAAGTGGAAGTGAACAAACCCTGACAGGTTTGGCTCCTGGATCAAAGCGTGTCTGACAGCCAGTGCCTCTGTACAGCCACTGCTCTTCTGATACCCTTCATGTCTGTGCTTTGCCTGCTTTGTGCAGTTCTCTTCCTAGCGTCGCTGTGCTGGTCAGTTCTGACTTGAGTTCATTTAGTGACATGGCAGTTAGTTGCCGTTTCTCTTTTCCAATATTGCTTTTCCCACTTCTTAGAAGGGGAGAAGTAACGTAGCTAAAAATGTTTTCATCACAATCCATCCACATCCATGACTGAGTGATGTGCATCACCTGCACGCACAGTCTGTCCTGTTTGAACCATGCAGAAGTTGTAGTTTTCCTGCAGGGCCCGTGGGAGGAGTGGGGCCTTGTCCCTGCACCAGAGCACTGTAAGCAGATTGAGTTTTGCTGTCTGAGGTGTTATTGTTCCCAGAGTCATCAGAAATTCTAGCTCTCTGCCTCCTACATTTCTCTTCTGTTTCCTTTCCTCGCCGCTTTTCCTATCCCAGTTATCTCAAGACTTTTATTTTTTAATCTTAGGTAGCCAAGACATTTTTGAATGTAGACTCTGTTCTGCAAAACTGCTGTATGATTTGTTTTCTGTTTAAACTCTCAGGCTGTTTTGGTACGAAACCCTTCCCTCCCTCCCTTGGGACTTGGCAGGCACTCTTTCAACTTAAGTAAAAGTACTCTGTGCATTGAGAAATGGCACAAATCGTGGGGAGCTTGAGCCCAGCACTGCAGCTGGGAAAGGCAGTCCCTTTAGAAGGGAGATTCGGCCCTTAAGGACAGTAATGTGTTGCTGCCAAGGGCTGGAGCTGAACACGATGCTGTACTGCTGTTTCCTGAAATGGCAGCGTTGAGCAGTGTATGGGGAAGCCTCTGGGTGCTTGGGTGGTAGGGACTTTAGAGGGCAGTTCCTTCTGACAGTCTCAGTGACCCCTACCTGCTGCAAGCTTCAGCACAGACACATCTTGGAAAATAAGGTTTTTTTCAGGATACATTGCCTGTAGCACCTCACAGAAGGTATGAAGCAGTGCACTGGGTGAGGCACTGTGTATTCTCCCTGGCTATGTGTGTACCATTGGTTGCTGCTCCCCCAGGGCAGCTGCTGCACCAGTGCTTTCCAGTAAAGGTGAAGCTGTTCAGCGAGTGCTGGTTTGCCTCTCTTCCCATATGAGAGGCTGGGAACAGCTGGTGGATGTGCTGCTCTCCTCCCCAGCCACGAGTGTTGTTCCCCAGCAAACTCTATCCCTTATTCACTTACCAGGCTTCCCCAAAGTCACCCGGAGGGCAGCAGATTTTCTTTGCTTCCCATTTGTCCTGCTCAAGGAGGAGGGAAGCTCTCTATTCTTGCCTGGCTCAGCCCCCCTACACGATGCTGCTTCTCAGTCCTGGTGTGCCTTGCTTTCCCCAGGTCACACCTCTTGCCCACTCATTTGAATTTCGTTGTGACTCTAGCCTTTTTTCTCTTGGGTGAAGTGTTGTGTGGATTCTTTGCTCTGGTACCTGCACTAAGAGAATATAAAGAAACCTGGCAGCTTTTTTAAAAAATTTAAATTAATCTCTGTGATCTCTAAGCAGCTGCAGGAGGATGATATTAGGGCACTAAAAATAGTAGCAGAGCTACTCTATGACCAGAACTTGGATCCCCCTGCTCTTGGCAGGCCTGCAAGGACAGCAACAGCTGTGCTGGCTGGTCGGCACCATGCTTCCTGCAGGCACTGTGAGAGAGCACTGTGTGAGAACACTGTATTTGGAGTGATGCAGCTTTGACCCTGATTTTTTTCTTTTTTAATCCCATCCCTGTGTAGATTAAGACCTTCATCCATTCAGGAAAAAATGGCAAACAGATTGGCACCACTGGAAGCCTGAACGTGGACGGGGAGGCTCGTTATGTCATGCTGAGCCTGGGCTCCTCCCACTACTTCCTTTTCTATACAGGTACAGTCCTATTTAGGACTTCAGTCTGAAAGAATGATTATAACTGTGAAGTATTAATTACTGGAGGGTTGTTGGAAGTAGTGTTTTGCATTCTCAAAAGCTGTGTCATGTTTCATGTCGTGAAGGAGGTATTTGAGGTCAGGAGAAGGAGGGACTTTTGCTGAAATTAAAGTGTGTTACACACTGTAGTAATTTCATTTGAAAAAAGTTGAGAACATAGGTTTTAAACAGTCATTGAAATAGCAAGTGATTCTTGTGGAACTCTTGGGTTGTGAACAGATAAGGTGCTAGAAGTGCTCAAAAGCAGGCTGCTTTCTCAAGATACTGCTGCAGCCCTATGATGTAAGCCCTAATTCATTGTTCATCTGCCAGATCCACTTCAGACGTGATCTGGGAATTCACACAAATGCAGGATAACGTATCTCCCTCGTCTTTGCTTTCCTTTTTTTGCACAGCCAACTCTCTCTACGCGTATTCCCTGAAAGATCTCTACAGTGCAGCGACTGGGATGGAAATTAAGCTTCGTGGCCTCGAGCACGATCCTCAGTGGGAGAAGAACATCGACCGCACCACGCACCGCCTGCCCCCTCTCAGGTTTGGTATCGTGTCTCGGTTGCTGGTGGGTTGGAGGGTCCTGGTGTTCCTGCCTTTGTTCTGTCCTGACTGCCCATACCTTGGCAGGGGGGCTGGTATTGGTGGCTTTGTCAGGATTTCACAGTGAAGGAGGGAAAGCAGGTTGGGATTTTATGTTTGCGTGCAAGTGGAGCATTCCTTGTACCTCAGACAACTAATCCAGAGCGTGGCAACTGCAGAACTGGTGCTTCAGCTCCCAGCCCTGCTTGTCTTCCCTGCCCGTTAGGATGAGTCTGTGACTCTTACTGTGCAGAGGGAAAAAAACTTAAAAGGATTCCCCTCCTGCCCCCAAAACAAAGACCACCAAGAACCAACATTCCTGATCTAGAAAGCGTAATCAATTTTCTGTTCTTGTTCAGCACTGGAGACCTTCGTTACCTGGCAAAAATTCCTGGTAGATCATGGGAGAACATCCTGGTTGTGAGCTCGGAGATGGCCACGCTGATCAGTGCACAAAATCTTCAGACACTGTGGACCCTCAACGTGTCCCGTATCAGGAGGTAATGTTACCTGCGTGGATTCTGTATGGCATTCCCAGGTTTCCAGCAGCAGTGATCCTGGCAGATGCTATTTGGTTTTTTCATTTGAAACATAAAAGCCTGTGATGTAGCAGTTGAGTCTTTTGTATTAGGGGTTCTCTGGAAGGATAGCAGCTGCTCTGAAAGAGCAGGGTATGCACAAGCTGTTAGGCTGTGTTGTGATCTGTCCATTCTCCTCCTTTCTCTTAGCGAGCCACTGCTTGGTTACTACAAACCCGATGTTCTTGATGTTGTCCTTGAGAGTGAGATTGGACCCAACAGGAAAAAGGTTTGAGAGCTCTTCCTTTTAACTTCCTTTTTCTCTGCATGCCTCAGCTCAAGCAGACGTTGAGTCGAGGGCAGCTGGTATGATGTGCTGCCTCCAGCTGATTTTAGAAGGCTTTTGGCTGGGAAGGGATCTCTTTTAAGAAGCTACTGAAGCCAACCCAGGCACTTTAATTCTCAGCAAGTGACTTCGATGACAGAGCTTTGAACCCCTTGAAATAACTTGCAAGACTTGTGACTTCACTCTAACGTGGTCCACCCCAGGTCTCACAGCTCTGTGATCAAGTAGAAGCTCAGCTTCAAGTGTTTCCTTGTCTTCCCATGTGTCAGATACTTGCTCCTTTAGACAGTGTGGGATGGAGACAGGTGACTTGACCTCTTTCTCACAGCTCATAGAGCTCTTTGATACGAGTTCCTTTTCTTTCTTCCCTGCTAGGTTATGATTGTTGAGGGTGGATCTGGAGCAGTCCAATGGGACCTGAAGCTGAACTCCAGAGCAGAGAGCCCCAGGCCAGGCACACTTTCTACTGCTGATCACCGGTCCACCTTCCTCATCTGGGGCGAATACCAAGTAGCAGGAAATGAAACGGTGAGTGGTGCTGCTGAGTGGCTGCTGTTTTCTGGACTTGGAGTCAGGATTGTCTGGAGCCACCCCCTTTTCCCAGTGTTCACTTTCAGATCTGTGTGTTCCACTAACACTGCCTCATTCTGCACAGGGTGTGGGGTAGCCACATGTCTCTGATCAGTCTGGTCTGTGTGCAGCAGGGATGTGGTCTAGTCTGTCCTAGGTCCTCACAGTGTCCATAGCAGTGTCTGTGCTAGCAGCTAGTGTGGCACCGGCAACATTCATCATCCTCAGCCTGGCTGCATGGAGAAAATGGACTTACTGGCTGTCTGAGCAAAGGCACTGGGTTGCTGGTAGCCTTGCCTCAGTGTGCAATTGTAGGTGAGTTGAGAGGCTGCTGGCTTAGTACCTCTGAATCTGCTGCTGTTTGACCTGGAGCCTCTGCAGCAGCACTGCAGGCTGTGATGTCGCATGGCCACATGAATATCCTCTCTGTGCTCCCAGGCAGTCTCTGACGGCCCTGATGTGTTGCTCAGCTGTGTGACAGAGCCCTGCTGGAGCAGTGGCTGGCAGTGTTAGTGACAGTTTGTGTCTTGGAGGATGCCTGAACACCAGCTGAACTTCCTGTGCTTTTCTTGCTGAGTCTGTTGGCCCTGAGGCAAACCTATCTCCTGCACACAGCAGACAGGCCTGTTGTTTGCAGGAAGGTTGGGCTGGGTCGTAAGGCACCAAGCAGTCAGTAAAATCCCAGTGCCAGTGCTGGTGGCATCAGATGGGAAAGGTTGGCCAGGCACAGACAGGTATCTGACTGGTTGCACTCTGAACATGAAGTAATGGCTGAGCCTGGTGTTTGGGATAACGTGTGGGTCCGTGTTCTGAGCGTGTCCTGTTGGTTACAGGTATCAACAGCTCCTCTACAGAAGCTGTATCTTTTCCATCCTTCCTACACTAATGTCCTGTTGGAGCTCCGCAACAACACAGACCAGATAATTGCCTTCAGTGGTAAGTTCTCCCCCTTCTGCCCATCCAGCGGGGAGGTGCAGGAGGACACCTGCTGCTGCCTCCAGGTCTGCTGGGTGCACGGTGTTGGGCTCATGGCAGACATCTCATGCTGGGCTGTTCCTTCTGCTCTGTTACAGCCACGCTGTTCGAGCGGAGCCGGCACGCCTGCTATGTGCTGTTGAGGGGGCCTCAACCCGGCGAGGAGCCTGGGCTGGTGTCTCTGATGAAGCGTAAGCTGAAGGAGGATGTCTCTGAGAGCAGGGTGATCTGGCTGAGCCAGGTGGCTGTGGACAGTGAGCAGTACATCCGTGACCGCCTCTACAGGATGCGGTTCCACAGCAGAGTGTGAGCTTGCCAGGAGACCGGGAGAGTCTGCAGGCTGCCTCTCCTCTGCAGCAGTGCTCTTAGCAAACCCAGATCATGGATTCCAATGGGAAGCTGCCTTTCTCGATCCGCAAACCAAAGCGTGGCCGGCAGAGAAGCACCCCCAGTGCCTGGGTATGCCCAGGATGAGGGAGCAGCTGCCAGTGCATCCGTTGTCAGAGCTGATGGGACTTCAGTGCTTGGCCACCACTGAAGTGTCGTGAGCTCAGGGACGAGGGCTTTCCCCTTGGTCTTTTTGTGCCCACAGAACTGTGCTGGCTCAGCCTGTAGATGGAGGAAAGAGTGCTCACTGGGAATTCCTGCACTGATTGTTTCTTGGGTGCTTGCATGAGAAGTGGAGCTTCTGTGTGTGGTGTTAGGTTTCCTTTCTGAGTCAGCTCTCCTGGCTGCCAGAGAGGTGCTTGGCTGCAGGCTGATTTACAGTTACCCTCTCCTGAATTTGGGCCCCTGCTTCAGTAGTGGGTATGTGTAGTGCTAGATTCCAGCCTTATGATTGGGCTAGGTCTTACCTGGGCCAGCAGAGCGCAGGTTGAAGTGTCATTCTACTTAGAAAATGACCTTTTCTCCTAAGAACAGCCCCATATGCCTCCCCCTGCAGACATGAGCCTACCTATGTTTTCTGTGCTGCTTCCTTTCCGGCCAGGCTGTGCAGTACTGGTGACACAGAAAGGGAGCTGGGCTCCTACCTGACTTATGCATCAACGTTC
Source organism: Numida meleagris (assembly GCF_002078875.1). NCBI lineage: Eukaryota > Metazoa > Chordata > Aves > Galliformes > Numididae > Numida > Numida meleagris. The sequence continues at coordinate 12,681,462 of NC_034421.1, read as the reverse complement.
CCCTCACCCCATTGTGTGTTTATAGGGGATATGAAAACCACCATGAGCCTAGGTTGGCTGGTCCCTGCAGGTACGGACACCACCTCTCCTCTCAGTTTCAAGGTAGAGGGGGATCTTGGCCATTTTTTAAGAGTAGAATTGCACTTTAACCTCTCCTGTTTGGGAATCCTGTTCCCAAATGGCAATGCCAACTGTCCTGCAAATGCTCCTGCAGCCTTACAGCTGCCATGGAGCCCCATCTGAGCATGGTCCCCTCTGCCAGGAGATGGTTATGCTGCAAGACAGACAGGAGCCACTTGGTGAAACGACACGAGCTGTTTTTGCAGCACAGCTCCATGGAGAGCTCTGTGCTGCCTCCTTGCCCTGGATTGAAGCAATGCTGGGTGAGGAACTCCAGGTTGTTGGCTCCGAGGGGCCAACCTGGTGGCCCTAGGGAATGGGTTGCTGTGTGGAGGTGGCATCTCGCTTGGAGGCTTCTTCATCGTGAGGTGTACGCTGTGGTGGGCACCAGTGCAGGCTGTGGAAGCAGCGTGCAAAGCCTGGAAAAGATTTTGAGTTGGCTGCCTGGTCTGAAGCCTGCTGTCCCTGCCCCAGCTGCACTGAGACACGACCACTGTTCGTACACTGGTGTCCATTTGATTGCTGTGAAGAAGGTGGGCAGAAAACGCACAGCTTAGCGTGATGGAGTTTGTGCCCTAGAAACCTCTCCGTTTCGTGGTGCTGAAGGGGGTTTAGCCAGCACCTTCCTCCCTTGCATAGCCTGAGACCGTTGCATGAGTAGGCACAGGGTGAGCACCTTGCACCAGGTTGTGTAGAGTCCTGGCAGCTCTCCCAGTCCTGCAGCAAGGCGAGCTGCAGCGTCTGCCACAGCGGCATAGTGCTTGGAGCAGGCACCTGTTGCTGCTGTCAGGTTGCTCTGGGGCTGCCCGAAGGATGCACCCCGGCCCAGGGCTGAGTGCTGCAGGTCGTGTCCCGCTGCAGTTCTGCAGCTGGGAGCAACGTAGCTGGGCTGGATTCTCATCATAATGACGCTGTCCTTCATCTTCAGCTCCTGACTCAGACCTGACTTTTCCAGTCGGTAACACTGAACGTCCCTTCAGGAATGCTGGGTTTCTGGCTCTGGGGGGCTTTTCTGGCTTTAAGTTGTCCTTTCGTGTTTCCAAATACTTTGGAGACCCAGAGTTCCCTGTGGCAGCTCAACTAAATGCATCAGTGCCAAACCAGCACCTTCTTAACAAGTCCTTTTTCCAGCTTCTTTCCCTGTGTAATTGTTTTTGCAGTATTTAATGAATGACTTCGTGCCTTGATTCAATAACTCAGATGGGTGATGATGGTATTATATCACTGTGTTCTGCATTCGTGTGTTTTTTAACACTAAGACTGTTCGGTTCTTTAACTTATTGCAAATTGTGCTGTACAGGACTCGGTCTAACTGTAATGGTTTCAATAAATCCTCTTTTGCATTGTTTGTAAATGGAGCCCTGCTTCTGTTGTTGCTGCTAGCGAACAGCTGAAGTTATGCGAGAACGGAGAGTTTTGGCAGCCCTTCGTGTGACTTCCCAAAAGCAGGAAACCCCTCTTTGGGAGGGATCCGGTGTCCTGGTGATGCTTCCCTGCTTGCAGCTTGTCTTTGGCCCTGCGGAGGTGGGTGCCTGCCTCTCCCCTTTGTTCTGGTGGTCACGCTTACCCCGGGCACGGCTTAACCCCGGGAAGCAGCTGGGATGTGCCAGCCCCGCCGGCTGTGCTGGTGTCGGGCCAGAGGCGATCAGGAGGAGCGTGAGCTGATAGGGAAGTGGTTGCTCCTCCCTTCTGGCAGAGAGGAGTGGTGTGCTGCTGGAAAAAATGGGCCACTTGGCCCCTTACAGCCCCTGCGGGGAGGGATCCTTGCAAACGCACACCTCCGGGGTGGCACTGCAGCCCCCCGGCCCTCCTGCTGCTGCAGTGTGGGTGCTGGACCCTGCGGAAGCAGAGTTAGGTAACAGAGCTGGGCTGGCCCGTCCCTTCCCCCTGCCTGGGACTCGGTGACCTGCTTTTACACCCCAGATTCCTGCTGCAGTCCATCAGCACGAAAATCTCTCTCCAGGGCTTGGATTTGGATCAAGCCAGAGGGAGCCGCGCAGCACGCGGTGTGTCCTGGAGCGTGGCACCATCTGTCACTGCCCCGTGGCTGCCAGCGCTGAGGTCCCAGGCTCCATCCCATCACCGAGCCTCCTGCAGCTTCCCCAGCACCTCGCCCCAGGGCCTCTCGTGTGCCCCAGCACCGAGCTGAGCCGTGAGCAGCCACTCCGTGATGGGGCTTCCAACATCTGCAGCAGGGAAGGGTTCACGATCCCGAGCAGCTGTGCAGTTTCTCGGTGGTCATAGTGCAGGCTGCCCCCCTTGGTCCTTCATGGGCTGGGGACAACCCCACGCCACTCGGCTCTGAGGCTGAGTGCCAGAGGGCACGAGCCCCCCCTCGTTTATATAACGGCCGCTATTAATCCCCCGCAGCTGGGGCTCAGCTCTGGGAAAGAGAATAATCCTGCGTGAGATCCTCGGGCTCTGCTCAGATTAACGGGTGGCGGGCAGGCGGAGCGGCTCAGCTGGCAGCCACCATCCCTGCCGCCCCTGCCAGCCCGCGGGGCCTCTGCATCCCTCGGTTGCTGCCATCCCACTGCACCCAGCCCAGCTCCAGGTGCCTGCTGCATGCTGCTGGGGGTGCACGCTGCTGGGGCTGTGGGTTTCCCAGAGCCCCGACCCCCCCTGCATTCCGGTGTCACCCCTCGCTCAACACGACACGAGCTGCAGTGCTTTCCCTGTGGGATCCTTTATTTCTGCATATGTTGTGTTCACCCCACGGGGACCCCGCACCGGGCAGGCCGGGTGCTGGCTCCCCCCAGGGCTAGGAAGGGGCTGTGGGCAGTGAGCGGGGATGGCTGGGGGCATATGGCTTCTCTCCTTCAGTGCTACTGCGGGCAGGGCGCTGTGGCGGGGCCTAGCTCTCCTCCTCGGGCACGGCTTCCGGACTCTTGCTCTTGTCCTCGCCCTTGGCCTCGGTGTCACTGGGGACCAGGAGCAGGGCCGGGCTGGGGCTGGAGTGCCGCTGCTTGCGCATGAAGGGGAACACCCTGCGGGCAGAGCCGGGCTGAGCGCCGCGGGGACCCTCAGCACCACGGGGCCCCGGCGCTGCCCTCACCGCTTCTTGGTTTCCGGAGGAATGACGGCCTCGGCCAGGAGGTTCCTGTAGAGCTCCGACTTGAGGAAGCGCGGGTAGGAGTCCTGGGGGAGCGGAGCGTCAGGCCGTGGCCGTGTCCAAGCACTGCCCGCCCCGTACCCACCTTCTTCATCAGCATGTAGATGTGCATCTGTGCGTCGTCCATCACGTAGCGGTGGGGCGTCTTGATGCCCTCCAGCGTCCGCTCCATGGTCTTGCTGTCGATGTTCACCCAACGCGTGGCTCCGGGAGCCAGGAACTGCCTGGAGATCGGTACCCGGTGACCAGCACCCAGCCAGGCCCGGCCCCACGCTGGGACGGAGTGCAGTGACGGCCTCGTCCTAAGGACCCGGCCCTGCTCATGGCACTCACTGGTAGATGGAGTCCACAATCTCGTTGATGCGGGACTGCTCCCCGTAGCGCAGCTCCTCACACGCCTCCCAGAAGCTCAGATTCTCAGCTGGGGAAGGGGACACAGTGTTGAGAAGGAGGACGTGGCGTCGGGATGGGGACATGGCGTTGAGGAGGAGGACATGGAGTTGGAGAGGGGATGTGGTGTTGGGGAGAGGCCATGGTGTTCAGATGGGGACGGGGCGTTGGGATGGGGAGGTGGTGTTGGGGAAGGGACACAGCGTTGGAATGGGGACATGGCGCTGGGGAGGACGTGGTGCTGGACACCACCCATGGGCAAACCCTCCTCAGGTCCCAGGTGGGACCAACGGCAAGGCAAAGCCCCACAGCGTGGAGGCGGGCGGTGTGACGTGCAGCGGCAGACAGGGCGGCGGGCAGGGCCCCCTCACCGCTGAACTCCTTCTTGAGGAACTCGAGGAGCTGAGTGCGGCCCAGTGGGTCCATCAGGAGCTCGCTGAAGTTGAAGCCCCAGCGCTCCACCCGCAGCTTCGTGGGGGTCGTCCCCCTGTGGGCAGCGTGCGGGAAGGGCTGGGGGCTGCGGGCACGGCCCCCGCACCGCAGGGCTGCCCGTGTCTTCTCCCTGCACCCGTCCCGGGGCTGGTGGCCCCCAGGGATGCTTACGTGGGGGCATTCATGGTCCAGTAGGTGGTGTCATCAGTGATCCAGGGGTTGCTGGGCAGGCAGCCTGACATGATGGGGTCGTGGGGCACGTACTGCTCGTTGAACTTGAGGTATCTGTGGGGAGCGGGGGCTGGGGGGGCTGGGCTACATCCCACCATCCACCATGGCCCTGACCCCTCGGGGGATGCCCAAGGGGACGGGGGTGCGCTTGGGCTCTGCAATGGCCTTGGCTCTGCACATCACCATGGGCAGATGCTGGGCAGGTGCTGGGGGGGGGCTGCCAGCCCGCTGCGGGATGGAGCTCACCCTTCGAGGCAGATGGATGACTTCACCCTGGTCCTGGCCATGGCCTTCCTGCAGTACTCGATCTGGGCCGGCCGTGGGTGCACATCAGGGCTCCACGCCCCACAGCAGCCCCACAGCTGCCCCCCACCCCACTCACCTCCCGCTTGTAGTAGTCCATGTTCTTGGCCTGGAAGAGATGTGCGGGGCTGGGTGAGGGCTCGAGGAATCTCATGTGTGTCCCCTGAGCCAGCATCATGTCCTTCCACCCCACTGACATGTCCCAGCACGAACCCAACCTCCTGCACCCCCCTCATGGCAGCAGCCCTGGGTTGGTGACACTTACGTGGACAGACGGCACGGCACGTGGAGGAGAGAAAACACAGCAGTTAGTAAGGAGGGCTGGCGGCTGTGGGGCCTGGGGTGCCATGGTGCACGCAGCGGGGCAGCTGCAGGGATTAGAGCACTGCCACAAATGGCAGCGGGTGCACGGGCAAACACAGCCCTCCCTGCACAGCCATGGTGTTGGGGGCAGCGGGACACAAGGGATGTTAGCAGGGCTAACGGGACATGGGGCAGCCCCATGGGCCTGGCCCTACTCACCAGCTGCACGCGGGTGGTGTGGCAGTTCCTGCGCTCGGGGCCCTGCTCCAGCACGTTGGGAGCTCCTGGCTGCAACAAGAGCGATGGGCTGGGAGACCCCCCCCCACCCCCCCTGAGATGTGCCCGGCCTGCACCGTGCCACCAGCCGTGTCCCTCCCAGCCGTCCTCACCGGGGGCCGGTTGACGAGCCAGTACGCCTGCTCCTGGCAGTCGATGACGATGCGGTCGCCCTTCCGCCGCTGCTTGGCCGCCCTGTCCGTGCAAAAGCAGTGGGGGGGGGTTGGCAGCAGGGGGCTGCCCCGTCCCCGCCGCCCGTTGCCATCCCCATCACGGCCTCACGCTCACCGCAGCTGCTCCCGCGCCTGCATGACCACGAAGTCCCACGTGTGGTTGATCCTCTTGTGCAGGAGGTTGTAGTTGTCCTGGGGGGCAGCAGCCAGGTGGGCATAGCGTGGCACCCGCGCCCTTGCCCTGCCCTGGGTCCCGCTGCTGCTCCAGCACGGGGACAGCACCCTTACTGCACCCCCACTCCAGGTGAGCCGAGGCCCCGCAGCTCATCACACGCACCGCTCACCTTCTCGTGCTCGATCAGGTCGCCCTGCTTGCGGATGTTCTTCTTGGCCAGGTAAATGGCTGCAGAGGAACGGAGCCGCTCAGTGGGGCCGGGATCCGCTCAGTTCCGCTGGGTCTCAGCTGGTGGGCACCTACCATAGTCCAGCTCGGTGGCCGGCCACTTGGTGCTGGTCCAGAAGTACGGGGTCTGGGGGGACAGGGGCCGGGCTGAGCGGTGCTGGGTGCCACGGGGTCGGTGCTGGGGCTCTGACCGCAGAGGGCACCCACCTGGAAGCGGTACGGCGACTCGTCGGCGCGCAGCACCAGGCTGCGGGGGTCCCGGAGCGGATAGATGTAGCCGTGCCTCACGATCAGGTTGCCGAGGTGCAGCGACTCTGGGTGGGGGCAGCGGGGGCTGCTGGGCGGCTCTGGGACCTGCAGGGACCCCCCCGCCCCGCGCCGGGCACTCACCCTCCTCCGAGATGCCGTACTTCTGGATGAGCCACTCCACGATGTCGTTCCCTGGGGATCGTGGCAGCGCTATGGTGCGATGCGGTGCCCCGGTCCCAGGGGGCACGTGGGGTTACGGGGCACCCCAGGGAGCGCTCAGCCAACGCAGCGTGGCTCCCAGCCGCAGTTCTGAGCACGTTTCCGAGCGCCGGGCGCTGCCCGCTGTGCCGTGCCACCCGAGGGGCCGTCCCCGCGCACCGCTCCCGTCCCCGCCACCGCGTCGCCCCGCGCGCGGGGGCCCACCTGTCATGGCATGCGGGATGACGGTGATGAGCAGCCGCTGGTTCCTCATCTTGACGCCCATGTCCGGGTCCTGCATGCTGACGATCATCCGCTCCATCTGCGGGGCACCGGGCGCGCTCAGCCCCTCGGCGGGGGGCACGGGGCGCGGGGACAGCCCAGACGCGGGGCACCTCGCAGCCGGCAGAGCCGTCTCTGTGCCGGGGGAGCTCCGCTCGTTCCCCGCGGATCCCGACTCCCGGCGCGGTGTTCCTGCCCCGCGCCCTGCCCGTTGCCGGCTCACCTTGCCCAGGCACGGCATCTGCAGGCGGGGCTGCCCGCCGCCGCGGGGACCGCCGATGGTCATAGCGGGTGCGCGTCCCGCACCGCTCCGCTCCGCCCGGGGCTGCGGCTTCCCCTGCCCCAACCCCGCCCCGCCCCGCCCCGCCCGTCCGCCCCGCGCTCCCCCTCGCGGCTGCCGCGCTCCGGTGCCCGCCCAGTGCCCCTCGGTGCCCCCCGGGGCCGTGCGGGGCCGGGGGCGGCCGTCGGGACCCGGAACCCTTCGAGGGGCGGCGGGCGGGGAGAGGACGGGGTGCGAGGGAGCGTGCGGGATGTGTGTGTGTGCAGGAGGTGTTCGGGATATGCTGGATGTGTGTGCGTGCAGGAGGTGTCTGGGATATGCGGGATGTGTGTACGTGCAGGAGGTGCGGGGGGCGCGTGCGGGGTGTGTGTCTGTGGGAGCTCTATGGGGCGTGTGCGGGGTGTGTGTCTGTATGCAGGAGGTATTTGGGATATGCGGGATGAGCGTGTGTGCGGAATGTACACGGGGTGTGTGCGGGGTGTGTGCGTGCAGGAGGTACACGGGATGTGCGCGCTGTGCGTATGCAGGAGGTGTGCGGGGCGCGTGCGGGATGCACGCCAGGAGCGGACAGCGGCGTTCGAGGCGCGTTCAGGGCACGGGCTGAGCGCTGGCAGCGTGCGGGCAGGGGGTGCGGGGCGCGGGCAGAGCTCCGGGTGCGCCGAGGACACGGGCTGAGCGGCGCCGGCTCGGGACGCGCCCCGGTCCCGCGGCTCCCGCTCGGTTCGCGGTGTGCGGGAGGGGGGTGGCTGCGGGCAGAGCACGCGGCGCGGGCAGTGCGGACGGGCGCGGTGCGGGCGCGCGGCGGATGAGCTCACTGCAGTCACACCGCCCATGAGCGGGGCTGGAGCCGCCCGGCGCCGAGGGGCGGGGGCGGGCGGGGGCGGGCAGCGGAGCCGCCGCGTCTGCGGGAACCGCCGCCGCCGCCGCCCCGCCGGGCCGCGCCGGGCAGCGCCGAGCGCAGCGGGGAGAGCGCAGCGGGCACCGGGAGCGGAGCCGCGGGACCAGCCCCCCCAACTCCTCCTGCAGAGCCCCCCCCCGGGGGCCCGGCGCGGCCCGGCCATGCTCGGCCTGGACGTGTGCGAGGCGGGCGGGCAGCTGCTGGAGCTGCTGTGGCTGACGCTGTGCTACCGAGGTGAGCGGCGGAGGGGGGAGGACGGGGCGGGGGGCAGCGCCGGGAGCTCGGGGACGGGGAGGGGACGGCGGCACGGGCCGAGCGTCGCCCCCCGCAGCCGACAACAACAGGTGGGGCAGCGCCCGGGCGGCCCCGCAGCGCCCATCCCGGTGAGCCCCGCGCGCTGCATCCCGGTGCGGTACCGCGAGGTGCGGGGCCGCCGCCTTCTCCCGGGGCCTGGAGACGTGCCCGGGGCTGAGCGCGGGGCCCTGCCCGTACCGCGGGCACCCAGAGTCGGGCGCGACGCAGTGGACGCGGCCCCCGGCCCTCGTCGCCGTCGCCCGCCGGGCGCCCGGCGTTGGAGCCGGCCCCGCGGTTTTGTCGCCGCGCCTGCAGCCGGCGGGGCTCTGGGGCAGGCGGTGTGGCCGGCGGTGCCCAGCGGGCTGCGTGGCGGTGCGGACCCCCCCGCCGTGACCGTGCACGAAGGGCACTGCGGGCTGCAAACGCGCCCCGAGCCGCGCACACGTAGCAGCAGCACGGCTCGTCTCGCTGCGCGGCTGTGCGGAATCGCAGCCGGCGGCACCGCCTCTGGGCTCCGCTGTGCCGCCGGGCCCTGGGGACGCGGGGCCCTGGGGACGCGCAGCCCGGTGGCGTCGCCACGGCCCCGAGCAGGGGGACGGCGCGGCTGCCCCATGGCGGCGTGGGGGGACGTCGCCCGCATCCATCTGAGCTCATCTCGCCCAGCCCGGCGATGCCGGTGTGTCCCCGGGGCATGGGGCTCCCCAGGGTGTCCCCAGACTGCCACTGCCTGTGCCTCGCAGACATCATGGCTGACAAGGAGGGGGTGATGCTGTCGCTGGAGGAGGAGGAGGAGGATGCCGACGTGGCCCTGGCGTACAAGACGCCGGAGAGGAAGAGCCTGCGGGAGATCCAGGAGCTGGACCCGGGGGATGAGAGCCTGCGGAAGTACAAGCAGGTGCTGCTGGGCAACATCCCCGTGGCCGTGGGTAAGGCTGGGGCTGGGAACCCCAGCACCCCAACGCCCCGAGCATCCCCTCACCCCGATGCGTCGCACCGGGTGATGCAGCCTCAGTGGGCGCGGGGAGCTGCAGTGTCCCCATCTCTGGGGGCATCCCCACGGGGAGGGCACGTCCCCAACGCGTCACCCGGCGGGCGCTGCCGGTGCCCACCCCACCGCAGGGAGACCCCGGCATCCCCCTGCTGCGGGTAACGCTGCCCGGGGACCCCGGTTGCCTTGGTTACAGGATCACCGCTGCAGTTGCCATAGGAACGGTTACGAGGGACCGGGGAATTCATTGGGATGGCGGAGATGGAGCGAGCGGCCGTGGGGGGGCTGTCAGCGCCGGGCCCCCCACACAATCAGGGGCTGCCCTTGTGCTTGCGTGGCCCAGGCCGGGCTGGGCTGTGCCATGGGGCTTTTAACATGGGCTCATCCGCAAAGGGTTTGGGCTGAGCTGGGGTGCCCCGCGGCCCGGAGCTCGTTGTCCTCTGGCCGCTTCGTGCAGCGCATGGGCACTGATGGCCTCAGGAGCCCCCGGCCTCCTGCCACCCCCATGGGTAAGGGCCACGCCGTGTCGCTTGTCCCCAGACGCCAGCGTGCCCAACGTGCAGGTGACGAAGCTGACCCTGATGTGTGAGCAGGCGCCGGGGCCCATCACCATGGACCTGACGGGTGAGTGCTGGGGGTGCTCCATGGCGGAAGGGAGGAGGAGGAGGAGGAGGAGGAGGAGCAGGAGTGCCACGCTGACGGGGCCATCTGCTCCCACAGGAGACCTGGAGGTGCTGCAGAGCCGTCCCTTCGTGCTGAAGGAGGGGGTGGACTACAGGGTGAAGGTGTCCTTCAAGGTAAGGCCTTGCTCCGTGGGCACCTGACACTCACCTGTGGCCTCCGTGCCTCTCCGGGGGTCCCTGCCCGCCCCGGGTACCCACGTTGCCCCCAGCATCACTGCCACCAGGCTGCGTGCCACCCTTGGCCCTGCTCAGTGCCCATCCCATGAAGCTGCATCGCAGAGCAGTGTGGGGCGGCTGCAGGGTGGGTGCCCCTGCACGCCCACGGGCACCGCACGGTGCCGCTCACAGCCCCTTTGTGGCCCACAGGTGAACAGGGAGATCGTCTGCGGGCTGAAGTGCCTGCACCTGACGTACCGCCGCGGCCGCCCGGGTGAGTGGGGTCGGGGATGGGATGGGGCCGCACCGCTCGGCCCCGCTCAACCGAGCCCCTCTCGTCTTCTTGCCCAGTGGACCGTGACGTCTTCATGGTGGGCAGCTACGCGCCGCGGGCCGAGGAGTACGAGGTGGTGACGCCGGCCGAGGAGGTGCCGCGGGGCCGGCTGGCGCGTGGCTCGTACCGCGTCCGCTCGCTGGTCACCGACGACGACAAGATGGAGCACCTCGCCTGGGAGTGGGGGCTGTGCATACGGAAGGGCTGGGAGGACTGACCCCCCCGGTCCCACCATCGTGGGGACCCCCCCCCCGCCGCCCGGGGACCCCCTGCCGCCCGCGCCGCCCCACCGACGGGAAGGTGGGGGGGCCCTTAGCAAGCGGGCGCGCGCGGTCGTGGTCTTCGCAACCAAAGTTATTTTTAATTGCTGTTTTTTTTTGATACCGACGCCCGACTCGTCCTCGCGGCACCTCCATCGCTGTGCACCGCTGTCGCGCTGAGCTGCGCCCGGCCGCAGGCTGTGCTCCTCCATCGCCATTAAACCCCACAGACGTGTCTCTTACTGCCGTGTCCGTGCCCCGGGCCCGGTCTCGCTGCGGGGACGCGCGTCTGGAAACCCGCCACCTGCTCGCTGCCTTATCTCCGTGCTGGCAGCCAGTAGCGGAGGGCCACGAGCTCCCACGGCCCAGCACCTCCCGCCCCGCCGCCCTTATCTGCCCCTCTCCCCGTGCGAGGGCTTTGGCAGCGGGACGGCGCCATGCGGGGCAGCGCGGTGCTGTGCGTGCTGCTGCTGTCGCTGGCCTGGCTGGGCCCGGCGTGGGGGGCTGAGGGCGGGGGGGAGGATGGGGAGGCGGTGGTGACGGAGGAGGAGGAGGAGGACGAAGAGGATGAGGTGCTCTCGGATGACCTGGAGGAGGAGGACGGCGTCCTGGTGCTCCATGAGCACAACTTCGCCCGCGCCCTGCGCGAGCACCGGCTGCTGCTGGTGGAGTTCTGTGAGTGCCCGCGGGGCGGGCGGGGGGCAGGGCAGGGCCAGGGCTGCAGGGCGGGGGCACGAGGTGCGAAATGTGCCAACGTGGGGTCCTGAAGCACAGGGGTTGGCAGAGGGGCACCAGCTATGAGAGGTGGAGTGGGGACACAGGGCAGGTTCGTGGGGTCGGGGGCACAGCGGGGGCATGGACCATGTGGCAGAGGACAGGACAGGGATGTGAGGTGGGGGCACGGGGCATGGTGGCTCACAGGTGCCATTAGGTGCCCTTGGCCTCACCCCTGGGCTGGGGTCACGCCCCATGGGCTGTGCCATGGTGACACCGGGCCCCACACAGACGCGCCGTGGTGCGGGCACTGCCGCCGCCTGGCCCCTGAGTTCGCCCATGCGGCCGCGGTGCTGAGGAACGGCTCGGAGGCGGTGCGGCTGGGCAAGGTGGACGCCGTGGCGCAGGTGGCCCTGAGTGCCGAGTTCCACATCGAGGCCTTCCCCACGCTCAAATTCTTCCGCGACGGCAACCGCACCCACCCCACGGCCTACAGCGGTAGGGCTGCGCGAGGGCACCGCGGGGGTCATGGGGCGTTTGGGGGGGGTGATGGCGAGGGGGTGACGGCATCCCGACAGCAGCTCCGTGGTGACGTGCTGGTGGTGATGTACCGGGGGTGGGTGGCACGCGTGGGGCTGGCGGTGGCCGGTGGCCGTAGCGGCGGTGGCAGCCCCGCTCCGCGCTCAGGCCGCATGGACGCCGAGGGCATAGTGCGCTGGGTGCAGCGCCGGGCCGGGCCCAGCGCCACGCTGCTGCACGACGCCGACACCGCCGCCGCCTTCGTCAGCGCCCAGGACATCGCGGTCGTGGGCTTCTTCAAGGTGGGCCGGGGCCGGGCAGGGCAGGGCCGGGCTGCGGCCGGGGCAGCGCTGATGGCGGGGCCGTGCAGGACCTGCGGGGCGAGGCGGCGCGGGCGTTCTACGAGGTGGCCGCAGAGGTGGTGGACGTCGTGTTCGGCGTGGCCGAGGCGGAGGAGCTGTTCGAGGTGTACGGGCTGTTGGCCGACACCGTCTGCCTCTTCAAGAAGGTGAGGGGGGGTGGAGGCGGTGGGGCCACGATGGGGCCCGGCACTCACTGCCCCGCGCCCGGCAGTTCGATGAGGGGCGGACGGATTTCCCCGTGGACCCGGAGCGGGGCCTGGATGTGGCCGAGCTGACGCAGCTGATCCGCGTGCACAGCCTGCAGCTGGTGATGGACTTCTCCAACGAGGTATGGCCGCTGCCCGCCCCAGCCCCGGTGTGGCTGCAGGGCGCCCGGCCTCACCCTCCTCCTGCTCCCCAGACCTCCAGCCAGATCTTTGGGGCCAAGATCCCCCACCACATGCTGCTCTTCCTCAACACCTCCGTGGCAGAACAGCAGGCGCTGCGGGATGAGTTCCGTGCGGCCGCTGGCACCTTCCGGGGCGAGGTGAGGTAGTCCTGTGGCAAGTAAGGACGGGATCCAGGGAACCACGGCCTGAGCACTGCCCGTCCCCCCCTGCAGGTGCTCTTTGTGGTGGTGGATGTGGACGGGTACGGTGCCAGCGTTCTGCCCTTCTTCGGCCTGAAGCCCAGTGATGCCCCCACACTGCGCTTCATCAAGATGGAGAACAACCGCAAGTACCGCATGGAGGCGGACGCCTTCTCAGCCACGGCCGTGAGCAGCTTTGTGCGGGCAGTGCTGGACGGCAAGGTGAAGGTGAGATGGGTGCCTGGATCTGAGCCTGGCCCTGAACGCGTGTCCCAGCACTGCTCAGTGTGGGCTGCGGCCGACCCTGCTGCCCCACAGCCCCAGCTGCTGAGCGCGGAGCCCCCCGAGGACTGGAACACGCGGCCCGTGAAAGTGCTCGTGGGGAAGACCTTTGAGCAGGTGGCCTTTGACGAGACCAAGAACGTCTTTGTGAAGTTCTGTAAGTGCTGAAGTCCCGTCCCTGAGCTCCATCGCGGGGCTGAGCCCCTCTCCATGACCGCTCCCGCAGCCCCACCCTTCGCCTACCCGCGGTGGCCCCGGCCCAGCCCTGACCCCCAGCACCGTGCCCGCCACGCAGATGCACCATGGTGCACCCACTGCCAGGAGATGGCGGCTGCCTGGGAGGAGCTGGGTGAGCGCTACAAGGACCACGAGGACATCGTCATTGCTGAGATGGATGCCACGGCCAACGAGCTGGAGAACATCACCATCAGCGGTTACCCCACGCTGCACTACTTCCCTGCTGGGCCGGGCAGGAAGGTGGGCAGGGACAGGTGTGGGGCATCCCTGGCTCTGCCAGCACCTGGGGAAGGTCGGGCTCAGCTGTCACCCCGTGTCCTCCTCCTGTCCCCTGGCTCCAGATGGTTGAATATAGGAGCTCCCGAGACGTGGAGACCTTCTCCAAGTTCCTGGAAAATGGAGGGAAGCTGCCAGAGGAGCCACCCACGGTCAGTGAGGTGCCCCCATTCCCGGGCAGGGGCTGCCACCCCGGGCACAGACCCTGCAGGACACATGGGATGGGGACAGGACACGTCCATCCCTGTCCTACCACCATGTTCTGCAGGTGTCCAAGGCCCCAGGGAACAGCACAGAGACACCGAGCCCATCTGGCACAGCTGAAGCCCGGGAGGAGCTGTGAGCCCTGCCCCACTGGAGTGGGTGCTATAAACGACCCTGGAAACGATGCAGGCTGTGTGTGTGTGTGTGGGTTGCAGATGGCAGACCTTGCTGGGGGGGCACACAGCACTGAATGGCACCTGCTGGGCCTCTTGGGGACACAGTGCAGCCGGTGGGTGCTGCGATGGGGGTGGAGCTCAGTGGGGTGTGCAGGGCAGAGCCCCCCACTACAACCTGAACCCAGGGTGTCTGTCCCACGGGCAGCTCGGCCTCGGGCACCCATGGCGCTGGGCATTCCCATGGAGGGGGTGCTGCCTTTGCCTGGACCCAGCACAGCTCTGGGCACACTGCGGTGCTCGTCGTCGTGACCCTGCAGTGTCAGAGCGGTGCAGGCAGCCCAGGTTGGCCCTCGTGCTGCCCCAGGCACGGGGCAGAGTTGTCAGGGTGCTGGGGATGAAGGAACCAGCGAGGGCCTTCAGATTCATGGCCCCAAGTCCTCCTGCTCCAGGCCTGGGCTGCAAGAACACAGAGCCGCCCCGGGGCTGCAGTCCCAGAAGCTGACATCACACCCCGGGGAAGGCAGGAATAGCCCCAAATGGGGCTCCAAACGCTCCTCTGGAGCCTTTCCAATGCCTGGATTACAGCCTCAGGACCCCCTGGCACTCCCTCAGTCCCCAGCACCATCTCCTCTCCCTGGGCTGCTGGTGACCATGAGCAATGGCTCTGGGACCCCCACACCCACCCTGCGGGCAGCCCCACCGCGTGCCCATGCCCCTGGGCCAGAGCAGAGCCCTTCTCCTGTCTGCTCCCGTTCTCCAGTTGCCCCAGCCCGCTCCCATGTCTGCTCCGCGGGGAAGGAAGAAACCAGGAGGCACCAGGATGCTGGGTTTTATTTCATTTTATCCAAGTACCTTTGAAAAGATCATTGTACAAGTCAGCACATGAGGATGCACAGGAGACATCACCAGGGCTGCAAAGCCGCTGGAGGACGCTGCGCTCGGCAAATGTACATATTTACAGGGAACCCCCTGAGAAAAAAAGGGGGAGACGGAAATCCCAGGCATGGTAACAACCTCACCAGACACACCACCACCAGAACTTAAAAAAGAGGGAGGAAAGGCGTTCGTAACACTGTTCCCTGGCTGAAAACGATTGCAGATTTTGCTGGACTTCACATAGTGATAGGCAAGTCACAGAACCATGTTTAAAGGCACTCGGTGACATGTACAAGAGGCCGAGCTGTCCCCACGCAGCGCCACTCGCCCCCAGCCCCGCAGGCAGCCGAGTCGGGCCCCGACGTGCTGCAGCAGCAGCAGCAATGGGGCATGTGGGCGGGCAGGGCAAGTGCTGATGTGGGACCCCCGAGGAGCTGGCGCTGGGGGCACAGGGGCTGGGTTTGCTCAAGGGCCAGAGCAGAGCTGCGGCTGCTGGGGCACAGAGCACGGCCTGGGCTGGTGGGAAGGGCGGGGCTGAGGGCAAGGGGAGCACCAGCACAGCCCCCCACTTTCTGGTGGCTGAGGAACCCCACGGAGCTGCGCTCAGCCCCATCTGTACTCCAGGAGCTGCCCCTTACAGTGACTGCAGCATGTGGGGGACCTGGCCGTACAACAGCCCCACGACTCCTTTGCTACTGGCTTCAGCCCGCAGTGCCCTCACGCTGCCTCCCGAGACACAGAACCTGACAGAAGACACGGGACTCATAACATGATGGTTTCTGTCCTCAGACTGAAAGTGTCTAATTGGTTTCCTCCCCATACTACCTCTCTCCTAAGGCAACTCCCCCGACCAAAGCCCAGCCTTGGCACCGGGGGCCTGCGCACAGGTGCAGCACCCTCCATGAAGCAAGCTCTGCCCCAGGAGCAGGCACACGTGGGGGACAAGCACGGGGCACAGGACGGCAGCGCCCAGCCCCACAGCGCGGAGCAGCAGCTGCCCCTCCCTGGTGGCCTGCCCCGTCCCGTGGCTCTGGTAGAAGGCACCATGGGAAGCCCGCAGCGCCGAGAACTGGCAGCCACCCTCCCTTCCCTTGGGGTCGCAAGAAAGCTCAGGAGAAAAACCACCCTACCAGGTCCTGTAGCTGCGACTGCCAGGGAGGCAAGAGCCCAGCTCGTTCCGAATGGCTCAGTTATCTCCAGAGGTGTGCAGAGCCGCAGCGGAGGGCCCCTCTGAGCGCAGCAGCGACTTCCACAGCAGCGGGGACAGCCCCGGCGTTGCTCAGAGCCATCCACACCGAGGGGACAGGGAAGGGTGCCGTGAAAGCGAGGACCACACGGAGTCTGACGGATGGCTGTACACTTTGGGTGAGTTCTGCAGTACCTGTACGTTTTACATTTACATAAGAGCACTGTGACATTGGAAATATTTTCCTTTTATTACAATATATCAAAAATATGCAGCTTTAGTAAACAAGTTCATTTTACACTTTCTAATGCACTGTACAATGCTACATTACACTTATATTCGGTATGGAGAGGGAGCCCAGGCTCCCACTGGCAGGTTTGTGGGGTGAAACGACTTCCACTGGCACAAGGGAGCTTGCCCAGGTCCTGGCACAGAGCAGGCCGTGCCCTGGGCTCACCCAGCGCCTCCTGGAGTAGCACCGCCAGCGTCTGCCCCAGACCTTCTCCTCCAGTCCCAGAGTCTTTCACAGCCCTTTCCTCAGAGCCTCTGCAGCCTCGGAGCCTAGTCGATCTTCTCCACCTTGCCGATGATCTTCTCTTCGAAGATGGGCAGGATGGTGTCATCCTCCCGCACCTCCTCGAAGACCACACCGCAGTCGAACTCATCACTCACTTTCTTGAAGTAATACCTGGAAGGTCAGAGACACGGGGGCACAGGGAGGTCAGGGGCCGCGTGGGACACCACAGTGACACCCAGACACAGAGCACAGCACTTTGTGGCCCTGAGCTCTCGAGGAATGGGAGCAGCTCCAGCAGACATGGAGGCTGGCATCTGCCCCTGCCCTCACTCAGTGGCAGCAGTCAGAACGCATGCTGGCATGCTGAGGAGCTCAGGCCCCGAATCCCAGCCCATTCACAGCTCTCACAAAAGCTGCCCGGAGGTCCTGATGCTGGCAGGGCCCTGGAGTGTTTCTAAGCAGAGTTTCTTCCCCACGCCGCTCCTACTTGGAGGGAGTGCCTTGCAGAGCTTCATAACCCATGCCTGGTGCTACAGAATGATGGGCATTTTGGGACTCAGCAAGGCCCAGCCACCCTGCTCACACTGGAGGAAATTCTGGGAGCTGAAATGGCTCTGGAAGTTGGGGAGTTCCCCACAGCACCAGCAAGCACTGGCTGACGCTGCTCCTCACCAGCCCAGGACACCGTGCAGCCTTGTAGGGCAAGTAACTTCTGTTTAGGGTGCAAACTGTGAGGCAGGATATTTCTGGTAGAAAACCCAATTTCCCATGTTCTTATAAACTGCCTCTTCAACAGCCAGACCCTCCCAGTCAAATCCAAACATAAGCCTGCTTCCATGGGGCAGGATTACGGCTGCAAGTATCAGTTCTACCCTTATTTAAAAAGTACATTCTTGGCTCACTTTGGAACTTACTTTTCTAAGTGAGAGGAATGTCCCCTGGCAACCAGACACCTTTGCTGTGCTGCCATAACCCTGCAAGGCTGCTGAGAACCCCAGGAGCCCCCTGTCCTACCTCCACCGCGCTCCTTTGCACGACAGGAGCAACATCCTGGTGGTAGCATCTGCCAGGGGGTGCTGACAGCCTGCTGGCACCACACTGCAGGTGGAAAGCAGCCCTTACCTGTAGTTCCCTTTCTTGGTCAGCAGCTCCTTGAACTGTCCCAGTGTCACCACGCGCCCTTTGACGAGGGTGCGGTAAGGGATGGGCTCTCCGCAGAAGTAGTAAGCAACCACGATGTTCTCACATGGCTGGGATGCACCGCTGCCCGGTCTCTTCTGGGGCTTCAACCTGTTGTACACAATCACAAGCAACATCCTGAGTATCAGCCTGTGGTGCTCAGCACAGGCCCAGCACCATCACCGGCACTGGGTGCTGGTCTGGGTGAGGGGCTGCCCAGGCAGGGGGTGCAGGTCAGGACCTGTCTGTATCTGCAGAGATCTGGGGCCTCTCCACGTGGAGGTGCCAAACTAACACCGAGTGCCCTCAGGAAGCATCTTTGACTCTGACCACCACCTTTCCTGGCACGCACCCACACGCTGAGGCTGGTGGAACAGCACTTGGAAAGGCTGGATGGAGGCCAGGCCACAGCTAGGAGGAAGAAGGCACACGGGCTCCAGCTCAGCCCCTCCAAGCTGCAGAAAACCATCCCCAGGGACAGGCTTTGAGGGGGTGGCTTCCCTGCAGCACCGAACTCTGAGAGCAATCAATTAGGGCAGGGCAAGGCAGAGCATCACGGGCCCATTGCAGCCAACCGACGTCACTGCTGGTGTGCACCAGCGTGCTTGGGCTGGCCTTCAGAGCACGCCACCGGCACCTTGGTACAAGCAGTGCTTCCGTGATGGCCTGCAAGGTTCAGCCTGCAGGAGAAGCCTTCATACCCATGAGATACAAGAAGAAAGTGCCATCCACATCAGACAGCAATCGCTTCCGTGAAGCACCTGGAACTCACATGTGCAGCTGCGGGGCAGTGGGATGTGCCCTGCCCTGGGTGCTTCGCTGCCCATCCTGTTCCATCACATCCCACCCATGCAGGGTGGCAAGGCCTGGCTGGGCTGTGGGCTAACACACACCCTGACTGTGCTGCAGGCTGGGTTTTGGAAGGCAGACACCATCCTCAAACCCCCAGTGAGCAGACGTGGAACACCTCACACTTCCTGCCCCTCGAGATGTCGGTCTGCTCCTTGCCTCCAGCCCACACGCTGCTATACGGTGCCATCAGCAGGCTGAGAGTGTCAGCCCAGTCCTTGCCTCATTTTCAGAGGCAGACAAAAGTAGCAACCATAAAAATAAGGGTACTTTGCACTTCTGTGGAGCCTTTCATCTAGGGCACTGTAAACGCTGCACAAACATTTGAGCAGCCTACACAAATGCGTCGCTTGGCATGTGTGGGCTCAGCCAGAGGCAGCCTTCTCTTTCAAAATCACATAAAACAAATTTGGCAGCTTTAAAATTATTTAAAAGGCACACAAGGTAAAAAAAAAAAAAAAAAAAAAAAAGACGATTTTGTATTTATACAACTGGAAAGTTGCTGTAAAAATAGAATACGCCAAGCACATGAGCTAATGGCAATTCTGGAAGTGGCTGTGACCCTAACCTTTAAACACTGGCGTGCAGTCACAGCACCTTTTTCATGGCATGCCCACATAAACATTGGCATTGCAAACCAAGACCCGTGAAAATTCTG
Organism: Numida meleagris; assembly: GCF_002078875.1. NCBI lineage: Eukaryota > Metazoa > Chordata > Aves > Galliformes > Numididae > Numida > Numida meleagris. The sequence goes on along the minus strand of NC_034421.1, from coordinate 12,662,494 downwards.
TCACCTCTTTCTAAAGCCATGAGAGGTCTAAAGTTCAGCTGAACAATGCTTCTGGTGCCTGCTCTGCCCAGGAGACCTTTGCAGAAACTGCAGCATCCCGAGAGGCGAGGGTGCTCCTGGTGCCAGCACGGCTCTTAGAACCCATCCCCGTATCAAAGCACAGGATGCCCTTTAGCTAGAAAAACATTAAGAAATGGAATCATCCTCGGAAAGAAAAATTCATCACGCATTTAAAGGAAAAATGGGTCATAAATTCAGGCGAATTCTGTGCATCCTGTGAGCCAGAAGTTAATTGAAGGGGTTTGGAAAACCTCAAAGTCCCTAAGCTTCTCTTAATGCTGCTGGAAACAAGTCATGGCTAAGAGAGAGCTGCTGGTGCCCAGGGGAGCTGGCACGGAGGCTCGTGGGGACAGGACGACATGCACTGTGCAGGCAGCACGGTGCTCAGGATGCTGGGGGGCAGGCCCTTGGTTGCTGGGGGGGGGGGGGGGGGGCAGGACCGTTACAACCAACGGCCCGAGCCCCCCAGCTCTGCCATGGTAGAAGCAAGAGCAGGATCGTGCCAATGGCTGGGAGCCCTCCTCCTCCCACTGCGTAATACGTGCCTGAAAAGCCGCTTTGGAGCGAGCTCAGACTGGCTGCTGTGCTCCTCTTCCCCAGGCTCAGAAAGGGGCCGTGGGGACTGTGTGGCTTCTGGAAAGCACGCGAGGGAGAAAGAGCCTCCCAAGTTTCTCCACGTCCATTGCACTGAGCGCCTTTTGCACACATGTCCTTTCGAGGGCTTGTCCGAGCAGACAGCCCTCCTGCTGCAGGCTGCAGGGAAAAACCAGGGCGGTGGAAACCAGGCAGGGGCGAAAGCACTGGCAGCACAGTGGTGTGTGCTGGGGAGTGGGTCTGAAGCTGCGTGTCTGGTTTGGGTCCTCGGTGTGCAGGAGAGGCAGGGAAACAGCAGAGCCCAGCGAGGGGCTGAGATGGACGGGGAGGAGAGGCCGAGGGCAGCTCGGCAGGAGGAAGGGGATGGAATCACTGCCCCAGGGCTTATGGGGAGCCTGTAAGGGCATGAGGCCACAGACAGGGCTTGTCCCTGCAGGAGCAGTGCCTCCCTGGGACAGGACCCCAAGAGGCTGCCAGTGATGGGACAAGAGGCAAAGGGTCGGCGTCTCCTTGCAGGAAGGAACATCACCTTTCAGAGCATCACAGAACACACATGCATCCCAAACTGCAGCAACAGATCTCTAGCAAGCTGAAGCGGGGATGATGAATAAGAGATCACTGACAACACAATTTTCCAAGCGTTCCTCTCCTGAGAACATGACAACACAACTATCTCTGCTGTCATCATCGCCCAGAAACCTCCTGAGACCACTTCTTACCCAGACGGGCCCCTGCTGCTCCACCACAGCACGCCTGAGCCCTGCCTCATTGCAGCCTCCATCTGCACCCATCCCCTGGGTCTGCAGTGAGCGCCCTCCACGAACACACACAAGTAATGCTCCGTTCCTTCTTCTGGGCTCAGCTCCCTTTGTGGCGTTTGTCACAAGCAGGAAATGTTACCCAGCAAGGGAAGTGCAGCACTGACTGCCCTACTGCATCTCACCCTGCCCCTGGAGGTGCCCAAGGAGCCCCGAGCTGGTGGGGGCAGCCAGCCCATGGCAGGGGTGGGCCTGGGGGGCTGTAAGGCCCCTTCCATCCCAACCATGCTCTGAATCTATGGTTCTATGATCGGCACTAACTCAGCCTGTGTGAGGGTACAGACACAGCCTGGCTGCAGTGCAGCCATGCCCGACACAGGGGAGACTTGCTCCATCCCAGCCCTGGGGCCGAATTGCTGTGGAAAGCCTGAAATGCAGCCAGCAGATGTTACCTCAGGAGGTATCCCAGCATCCAGCTCTGGTCCTCTTCCAGGCCTGGCACAATCAAACTAATTCCAAACCAAGCTCATGCTAACATTTTTGCTGGAGAGTTTAGAAAATTCTTTCGCCGCTTATGAAAATCTTTTCTCTGCAGAGCTGGTGCTCATTACTTCTTCCAGCTGGAAACGTAAGTGGACTGTGACAGTGAGCTACAGAAAATGGCTCAAAAACTGGCTGCACAGGCACGCAACCTGATGGTCACTGGGACAAGGCTCTCCATCAAGGCAATGGGCACATGAGGTCTGGGGGTCATCCAGCACTGGGCACTTCAGCTCGCATAGGCTCCCAGCAGAAGGCATGCAGCTATCCCAAAGATCAATGCCTCAGCCTCACACACTGTGTAACAGGGAGAGAAAGGCTTGTTCTGCTGACATTTCCATTGGGACTGCAGGCAGGTAATGGGAATGAGCAGGGCAGGCACATGGCTAGTGAAGGCTGTGCTGGGGCAGAGCAGCTCCCGAGCCAGGTAACTGCACCAGTAAGGGCACTTAGCTGTACCCAGCTGTACACAGCTGGCACAGTGTGTTCTGCTAACCGAAACAGGAGCTCTCTGAAAAGATGTGAGCTCAGGCACGCTCCAGCTGCAGCACCCAGTCCTGCCAAAATCCAGAGGAGAGATTTCAGCATCAAGAAATCCTTCACTTCCCAGGGACTGCATCCATTCTTGCGTGCTACTGGGCACGGGCACATTCACTTTTCATTAGCAGCTCCCCATCAGCAAGCACTGCTCCCTGGCTTTCCATGCACCAGGCAGGTCAGCGGGATCCCTGCATCCTCAGGAAAGGAGCCAGGCCTTGGGAGCAGGCAGCACAAGTGTGAAAGCAGAACAGCCCAGCAAGGCTCAGCCTGTCCTCCTGCTGGTCTGGAGGGCATACACCGCAATGCCATGGGGTTTCTACAGAAGCTGTGTTTACAATATATGCCAAGTTGTTATTAGAGTATTCAAGACACATGCATACAGCCCAGGCTGGTGTCTTCCAAGTGTGTATCTGCATCTAGACATTTCTGGGGAAGGTATATGAATTTAATATGACTATAAATGACTGCACAAATAAACCCTATCCAATTACACCAACTGAAAGGCAGATCAAATAAATTTGGCTCAACCTGACATGGGAGAGCCCTTTAATTATCTAGCTTTCAATCAATACTCTGACATAAATATGCAGAAGTCTGCTATATGGCCACTGCAAGCAAAAATAATTGGAGTTCAGCAATTAGAGGAGCTTGTTCTTTAAATTACACTCGTGTTTCTGAGAGTCAGACTCCAAAGTTTACAGTTTAGAGAACACAGCTATAAAGCAATGAAGTGACTACAAGCAATTCCCATTGTGAAAGGTTTTTAATGGTCAAAGTGCTTTTAGTTCTTAACAGTAATTATCAAGCACTTCCAAAACGTTTTTCATCTGAGAGCTCTGTGTGCCTTGCAACTAATCTTCCCTGAAGGATAATACGGGAGCAGAAGAATTACCTCTGCAACAGGCATTGAGCTGAGTCATGGGAAGGTGCAGTGACTTGGATCCAGGCATGCAGAGAGCAGCACTGCTGCAGCAGGACTAGAGCGTAGCGCTCCCCAGGAGCTGCCATGAGCAGCCTTTGCTGGAAGACTGGATGAGATGTAGATAAAGAGCACATACATATTCTTCTGCACTTAATTTTGCTGCATTCTGCTGAATTCTGCTGCTGCACCAACCAAGAACTCTGCAATCACTGTGTGTGAATGAACTATGAGTCTGCGCCAGTGAAGACGAGGTGAGTGCAGCAAGCTGGAGGCCGACAAGTACTGCAAAGAAAGCTCTTCCCTGGCATGCTCTTTCTAAACAGGCTCCTCCTGCCCAGGCTCATTCAGAACACTTCCAGACTTCCAGTCCATAAAACACAAGCCCAGGCCTTAAGGCAGCTTGTGGCATTTGTACCACTGGCAGAGGCCATGTCACAGAGACATGGGAGATTTCCCCGACCTCTCTGCAGGTGCCTCCACTCAGCTAGGGCTGCAAACTGGAGCAGAGCACCTCCCGTGGCTCCCCACCCACCGAGCAGCCTCCTCCTTCCTTCCCATGCACACTCAGGCCATACTGCCATACCTTTGTTTCAGGGGGAGTTTCCCAGCTCTCTTTTCCTCCTCCTCCAACCTCCTGCGAGCTTCCTCCAGCTGGGTGAGTGGGTTGGGTGCTGGATTGGGCGGCATGGTAGGATCTTGGATGAAAGGGTGTGAAGGCTGGACGACGTTCCGGAGCTGGGCACTGACCCACGGATGCACTGCAACAGGCCGCTCGATGGAGAGGGGTCGGACCATATCATGGGACAGCTGCTTCTTAGCACCTGAAGAACTACACACAAATACGAAGGTTTTACACAGACCGCCGAGTCACTTTGCACACGGGCACATCCAGACAGAGCGCTGCTTCCGCAGCTGGACACGAGCACTGGGAAGCTCCTTGCACCACCCAACCCACTGCACCCCTGGAGAAGGTTTCGGGGCAGTGCAGCACTGCCTTCTCTAGTGTTCTGCTGAGGTACCGGGTGAGCAACCCAGCCTTAATACAGAGATCACCGATGCGTTTAAGGGCTCCCATGAAATGCACAATACACAGAAACAAACCCAGCACAAGGCAGCTCAATGATGGACAAAATGCACTCAGCAGGATCCGCCAGAAGATGCCCCGATGTGCACTGCCAGGCTGCGAGCCACTGATGGCCACTGGATGTTGCAGCAGTGTGCTCGTTCTTGCCAGCCCCAGTGGCTCTGGCACGGCCCCAGCTGCCTGCAGAGCAACCTGCCTGGGCCACTGCTGTGACACAAGACAAAAAACCACAGCGGTTTCACCAGCAGTCACTAACGCAGTTGTGGCAATGAGGATGAGACCCCAGATCCCTCTTGTCACTGGCACCATGAAATCGTGGCTTTTTCCCTGAGATGAGCCAGGCTGTGATTGAGGATCTGTGCCTGCAGATCTGCTTGACCACAGAGAGGTTCTGGAGACAGACACATCTTTGGCTTTAGAGAGGCAAGGCGAGCCCAGAGGATGCTCCCTACAAGCCCAAACGCTGGGCAACCCAGCTCTCCTTGCCTGAGCCCTCTTAAACTGCTAACTCAGGACCAATGGCTCAAGTGCAGCAGGCCCTACATTTCTATCAACACCTTGCACAAGTAACAACTGTTTACATACAGCAAGTGCCTAAAGCAAAAATACTGCCTACCGTGTGCTGCATTATCCCCTCTGTACCCACAGCAGCAATTTGTGAAACTCCTCCGGGGCTTCAACCTCCCCCCACAACCACAATTCATTTTCAGGAAAGAAAATGAACTTTATGCTTAAAGCCTCCAAGCAATCCTCAGTCTCCAAAGGACCTAAACCCTTGTGCCTGGTGGATGCTTGTCTTCCCAAGACCTCCAGGAACCGCTGCACAGCCTAAAGACATGCCTTACACAGGGGATGCAATACGACAGTATGAAGACTCCTTGCTCTACCAGCCCTTACCCATGGTTTGTTTTCTTATGCCTGCTGATCTCCTTCTCTCCTTCTATGATCCACTGAAGGATCTTCTGGTTTCTCTCCACGTCTTCAGGAGATCCTGGCATCTCATAGTTGGCACCATCACTTTTCCCTGAATCGGTCTTCTTAATATTTCTTTTTGAGAGCAGACTTGCTTTCCCACTGCAAGAACAAAGCTTGAGACATTAGCGCTTTGCCTAAGCCAAACCTCCACAGACAGTGGCAGAGGACGGACATGTCTATCTCAGACATATTCAGCCCTGCCAGGGTCTGCTTGGCTCTACTACAGCTCAACCAACCGTGCCACGGCTGAGGCTCAGGGCAAGGCTGGCTAGCCTGAGGCACATCAGGCTCTCTGTCCAGCCACCTGTGAAAAAGGGAGCATATCTGGCAAATGAGCCATGGCAGTGAGGCAAAAAGCCCAGCAGATCTCCTGCCACATGAAGGATTGTGTTCAACCCTGTTCTTTGCTCCAACACGGTTAACAGGCTCAGAGCACGAGGTTCGTCCTGGTGCTGCAATCCATCGGCTGCCTCCCCATGTCAGACCACTGCTCATACCCTGAGTCCTTCCCGTTCCCTCCCCGCCCCTGCTTACTGGTCTGCTAGCATCCCAAACCCCATCCTGCTGTTCACCATGCCAAGCACTTGCTTCTCACCACCGTTTGAACCGAGGCTTCAAATCATGGTAAAAGATTTTTTTACGCAGACAGCCTTCTGCAGGCTGTCATCTACCTGGGCAACGCAGTCAGGTCAGACAGTGCAGCTAGACTGAAACCAGGCAGCTACTGACAGGCCCTGGCTATGTTTACAGCTATGGCACATTACAATCATGCCATCCCTCCTTGGCAATGTGCTGCCCGTTTGCCCAGCAGTGCAGACAGCCAGCTACATGCTTGTGGGGCCACACGGTACTGGCCTGTCATTGCCACAGTCAGCAGTTTTACTGGACCCCCAGCATCCTGATCACCCACCTGCTTTACCTACTTCTGTACACTCATTAGCACTGACAGAAAAAAAGAACAAGACTGTTCAGATGCAAACTCTTTGTTTATGAAGGTCCTACCCTGGAGACTGTCAGGAACTGGGAGTTTGTGCTAGAGAAAGGACAGCTCTGAATGTGCCCTCTGACATTTCCTTTAAGCATATGGTGCAGTCAATGCTAGAGAGAAGTTCTGTACTGAGCTGGAGCTTTGGGTTGATCCAGCATGGTCACATGGATGCTTTGTGGAAGCAATCCAGCCATGTCTTAGCCCTTTTCCTATGGAAGCTGGGCAGACGTGGGGGCCCTTCTTCCCTGCCTGCCTGGAGAGCAGTTTGCTTCAGCTGCCCCTACACTCTGCCTCCCTCCTCCCACCCTAGAAAGCTGCTCCTACACACTGAGCTGGCTGCCTGCCTTCACTAAATATCCTACCCCCGCTACGCTGCAAAGACTTGCCCCCAAATAACACACCTCAAGGAACCAGCGAGCTCTCCACTGCAGTTACTCCACACTTACAATCAGCATTCATTATTCAAGGTAGCCCTCAGCCTCACCTTTGCAGTAATTCAAACACAGGGCTGGTAAAACCTGCTGCTGCAGAGGACGAGCTTCGCCCTCTCCTCTCAGCACACAGACAGAAGATGGAGGAATTGGGTGGTGGATGAAAAACTGAACATGAGCAGTGTGCACTGCAGCCCATAAAGCCAACCAAATCCTGGGCTGCATCTAAAGAAGCCCTGTCAGGGAGAACGTCCCCTTGGGACAGCAGGCCACAGCAGCACCAGAGCATCTACCATATAGTTAGGGAGAGAAAGGAAACCTTCTGGTGCATAAATCAGGCCCTGCAAAAATTTGGACCTTTTTGTCCTCTCATAAACATCTGTCACCCAGATCCTGAGACACAGCCTTACCTTTGCCATCTCCCAGTGCACGGGGAAGCCCCAGCACCTCTGCTGCTTTAAGGAGCAGAAGCACTGCTTTATAACCAAGGCCATTAAAAATCCTGGCCCAGAGGATGCCTTTCAGCACCAGGTCACAGAGATTTGTAAGTGCTATTAGGAAGCATATTCATTTCTGAAGGGAAGCACAGTGGGAGGCCCTCAAGCCATGTCCTACAAGAAAACATGGCCCAGCCACCCTGTGTCACTGCCATGCTAGAGCCCATTTATGAAAGCGCTTCCCAGAGAAGCCCCAGCTCTGGGACTCCCCTGTGTGTGGCCCTGACTCACCTGTAGCCTAAAGAGTCCATGGGGACAGGGGCCATGCCCAAGTTCTCAGAGTAGTTTCGTGACTTTGTTGCATAGTTATGTGAATCTACATTCCAAGCAAAGCTGTTCTGCACTCTCTGCGTGGCCTCGGCCTCAATTTGCTCTTTTGGTTTCATCATGCTGTGGTGATGGATGTGGTGGTAGACGTGTTTATGGTGGTATAAGTTAGCTGCATCCAGTTTCATTCCTGATTTCGTCGTGTGTTTGCCGTGCCCTGGAGGAATTGTTCCTAGTGTCCCTGACAGCTTTCCTAGATGGCCGCTTTCTGGAGACCGTGGCTTGGGAGAGTGGCGGCCAGGTCCTGGAGACTGACAGCCCGGTGTTTTCATCACACGCTGCACGTGTTCATCCAGGATGCTTTCTGGGTTTTCCTCATGTGCATCTCTCATCTGCATCCCAGCACAGCCCATCTCAGAGTAGCGGGGAGCAAAGTGATGAAAGGGTTGGGCGGAAGGCATCTTGTGGCTAATGACTGAAGGACCAGAAGAGATATCTGCATCCTCGCCTTCTTCTTCCTGCAGGGAACAAGAGGACAATTACAGTGACAGCAAGGTGGCAGAAGGGGTCTCTGGGGGTCTTCCTGCTCACAGCACGGCTGTTACCAACGCTCAGATGGGTCACCCCTGGCTTTGGCCAGCCAAGTCGCGAAAATCTTCAAGATGGAGATGTACCCCTCTTTGTGGCCCTGCCCCAGGCTGTGCCACCCTCCTGCAGAAAGCTCCCTAACACGCACCCTGAGCCTGCCCCATCTCAGAGCTGCCACATCACCTCTGCACCCGCCTGCTGGGGCACCACCAGCGAGGGTCACGGTGCCCAGGGAGAGCCAGGTGGCTGCTGACACAGCCCACACATCACAACCACTCACAGACGCAGCTTTCTAAGTGCAGCAACTTGATGGGATTTATAAGCAGGCAGAGTCTTGCTAAACAGCTCCCAAGTCTCTTGAAGACGGCTCTGTAACAACCAGCAATGGAAACACAACTTCCCACGCCGTGCGTGCAGCTTCCCACGAGCCTTTGGTGAGGCATCGCTTCAAAGCTCACCGGATGGAGCACAAAGTGACACCACACGCAGCAAGTCAGGAGGAATCAGGGGCTTTTCTCACCTGAGTGACTTTCACAAAGCAAGGCAAACAGCGGGCTTGCAATAGGAGCGTGCAACTGGAGGTCGACAGCAGCTTGAACAGTTTTGAAAATCAAACCCTGCTTTTCCCCAGGCACGCTAACACTGCAGCAAAGCCCTGCACGCAGATAAGGAAATGGCTGCACCTGACTGCTCGCTCTCAGGGCCCACAGCAGCCTTGGACACGTTGCTGTTAGCGACTCTGACATCCGTGCCAGGAAGAATAAAACTCCTCCACGCTGACAGCCACAATTTTGATGCTGACAAACTGTTTTATGCTCCAACATAAACTCAAATATTTATGAAGTTTCTTTATTGGAAAACAGGATTTTTTTTTTTTTTTTGAATTACATAAGTAGGATTCCAGCAAGCGCTTTAATCCCGCTCTCTTTTCTTCCTTTGGCACAGAAAAGAAATCATCTGCAGCATGTGGTATCTCTGCCCTGCCAGATAAGTGCATCTGCTGGAAAACACTGCCTCCCACCAGCTCTGCCTGTCGGATGTCCCCATCCATCACTCGCTATTCAGCTTCAAAGTCTCAGCTGCCAACCACAGCGCGAGAAAGCAAATAACAGACTTCCTCCCCGCGTCACACCTGGGGGCTCAGAACTCCACCAAGGACAATGGCAGCCTTTGAAAGCGCCGAAGACGTGGGCGCCTGCCGTGCCCTCTGCCAGCAGCAGCTCCGGGGGACCACGCTGCTCCTGAGCCCTCTGAGCAGCACGGGGAGCACAGAGCTGGTAGGAGCAGCCCGAGGAGGGCTGCCCAGCACAAAACCATGCCACAGACGGAGTGCCAGCAGATGAGCCAGGTGCGGAGCAGGGCAGAGAACTGCAAATGTTTTCTCTTTACGTTTCCCTCCCTCCCTGCAATATGAACCTACTTCAAGAGCTCTTCAGAAGCGCCTCACCGCGCGGCAGGGATCAGAAACAGGCTGTTGTGCCAACACCTCGGGACAAGGCCTACCCCACAGGGCAGCGGTCCTGTTACAGTGACTCAGATCAGCAGGTCACTGCTGTGACACGACACCCACTTCCACAGGGGACGTGCCACTTTCTCACAAACTGCTCTTAAAAACTTCAGGAGCACCTTTCATCTCCAGTGACAGCACTGCTGCCTGCAAAACCCCATCCCTGGACAGCTGGCTCAGCTACAAGACAAAATGGAGCACGCGCTGCCTAAACCCACAATGCTGGGTGAAATATTTGTGAGCAGGTTATGATAACCCAGCACCACACTCAACGCTTTGGAGGCTCTTAGGGCTGGTACCTGCATTGTTCTGCTCGAGGACTGAAGTCAGGGTGGGCTGAGGGAAGGGGAGGGATGCACTGCCTCACTCTGTTTGCCCTGTCTCAGCTCATCTATGGCACTGAGCAGGAGATCTGGACCCAAAGCGTGTCCTCAGCCAGGAGCAAGCACTGCTTGGGCTGGTGAGTGCCACCAAGCTCTGGGGGCAGCTGGCCTCCTCACTCCAGCACGGCGCTCAGCCTCGCATGGAGCAGGGAAGCCACAGCTGTGAGGAAGGGCAGGTAAGCAGGGTGCCTGGCTCAAGCTGTCCTCTCTGCCACTGCAGAGCAGAGGCTGAAGGTAAAAGTCAAGGCTGCAGACACCACTGTGCTTAGTGTGCAGTAAAAGCAATGATACAGTGCACAGAGCTGGGACAATCCAAGCCGGGAATGTAATGCAGAACCTCAGATATGGCAGAATCAAAACCCGGCTCAGCTGCACACACTGGTGCAGTGCAACATCCACAAAGGCTGGTGCATGGAGAGGACAACAGCACGGCCACACAGCTACTGCTGAAAGGAGGCTCCACTTCCACGCTGCTCTGTGTGACACATCACTACCTGCCCAGGATATCCAGCAATCAAAAGCTTGCAAATTCCCTCATACACTGACCAAGGACAGATTCTTCTTTCTCATCCGTTTCCCTGATTTATCACCTGATCTTCATCAGTGCCTGGCGATGCACAGGAGCCCTGCCTGCTCCCAGATGAACACAGGCAGACAGCCAGGAGCTCAGCACAGCTGCGCTGGGCACAAGTCAGCCCCTCACCTGGCACTTCTGGGCCTGCTGCACGCAAACCTGAGGAACCAGCCTCCAAGCCTGCCCAGGGCTGTGCCCCACGCGGGGCTCTGCAGCTGCCTGCAGCCCGTGCCGGGCAGCCCCGGGTGGCACAGCCGCTAGGTGGTGCTTGGGGGACACGCTACTGTCAGGAGCATCCTCCGCCAGCTCGCATAGCCAGCCACAGTCAGATGGATGCTTCGGCTTCGCTGTCTGCTGAGCTATTTTTACTCTCCAGCCGAGCCTGCGTCCTTCCCTTTGAATCGGGAGGCTGAACAGGCACTGATGAGCTATGGATAAGCAACACCTTGCTTTAACCTCCCCCTGCACCTTCTCCCAGTCCCACCCATCAGATTATTACAGGCTGGTAGGCCAAAACAGTTCACCTAGCACAGGAGTGCATTTACATCTTCAGGCAAACCATTTTCCTCTCCTCTTAGACAACGTTTTACACTCAGATATCCAGCATCTCAGCAATGGTTTTGCTTCTCCTGCACTTGGCTTATTTGAAATTCACCGGGTTTGGAGACAGAGCAAGTGACCTGCACGGCACAGTCCTGCAGCTACCACACAGCTGAGCAAGCAAAAGGCAGCATGCGTATCCTCCCATCATCTCCTCTACTGCTCAACATAATTAATGAATTCAGAGCTTTGGGGTTTGTTTTTTTCTTTTTTTTTCTTTTTAAATCTTATGGTGGTCTTTTTTCAGCAGAAGTCTTTTGGTTCTATATCAGGTGTCTCCTTCAGGTGCTACTGTACGATGTGGCTTTGAAAGGGAACCTGCAGGCAGCCCAGTATGGGGGGGAAAAAGCCTTTTTTGTAGCTTTTGCAAAATATTTCCAGCTTCTCTGCTAAGCTGATAACCGCTCAGTGTGACTCATGTCGTATGGTTTTCCCTGTGCTACTGTGCAGTGAGCTGTGCAGACCCAGTGAGAGGTCACCCTGTAGTCCTAGTGTTCAGGTCACAAAAAACAACCCTGTGATCTATGAGGATCCAAGCTCTCTTCTTGCTGATACCAGCAGCTCTTGCACCTGAAGTACTGGCCTAAAAAAGCTACAGTTGCTTACTCTGAGTTTTTCCTGAATGGCTAATGCTAAATGCCAGCCAGTCAATGAAATATATTCTGTAGACAGCAAAGAGGTTTAATATATGGCAATAGTGGGAGGCCGGGGCTTAAAATAGATTGTCACACAAAAATATGTTTAGACAGACTCAAATTTATTCCCTGGCACAGGTATTTGCTGATTTTATGGTACTGCTACTGGCAGCTTCTTCAGGGTGGTAGAGGGCAGGGCTAATGTAGCTGGGCACTGCTGGGGGCAGCAGTGTAGCCACGGGAGCAGGAAGAGGAGGACTATGAATAGGAAATAGTGCTGGTTGAGTTGGCTTTGTCTAGAAAGCAATAGGTATGGAGAAGAAAACAGACCAATTCCAGAAGAGCAGCAATCTAATCACAAAATAGCACCTTGCTGGCCTTTTTCTGGCTGGATGCTGAACGCAGCAGTGCAGTGAGTTTGATGGACAATACCTGGCACTGAAATGCACCTCAGGGGTTACTCTGCATCCTCACTTCCTACACTGGAAATAAGTACGCGATTTAAAGCAAATACGATAGCCCTACAGTGCCTGTTCTGTTTAAAGAGATACTAGATTAACTTACAAAAATATCGATGAGTATTTAAAAATAATGGGCTTGAAGGGTCTGCCTTGCAGCCACAGAGACTCAGCTCCTCTAAAAGCACAGAGCTAGCTGAGATAGACAGGAACAGCTCTGCTTCAAGGGAGAGCTGCAGGGTGCACAGCACACAGCCTTCGCCTCAGGGCTACAGCAGCTATTAACTGCAGAGACCCATAACTTCTTCCCATAGGGCTGCGGCCATACAACATTTGTGATGTTCAGTAACACTGTGATGTCCTCTGAAAAGTCTCCTGTGTCTCTAGCACAAGATAAACACTTACCTGCGAGACGTACATCAGATGAAAAGATAAGGTGTCAATACTGCTGAACAGGGTGTCTCATAACTGGACAACCAACACCTCATTCTCTCCCTTGTGGAGCTGGTTGAGGAGCTAAAAGTTCTTGGTTCATCTACCAAATACTCAAGCTCTGAACAGCCCCATCAGTTCCAAGGCTTCCAGCACACACAGTGCCACAGGCTGGGCTTCCCCAGCCACCCATGTGGAGTCTCTCCATTTCTCTGACCATGAGAGGAATTTTGGATGCTACATCTCATGTAGGGATGTGCTGCTAGGCACTGATGGACAGAAGCCTTTCATAGTTGGTAGAAACAGACTGAAAGCACATACAAACAACTGCAAGTGTAACAAAATCTGCCATTTGTTTGCCCTACAAAGGGGAAATATGGAAAACACAAAACCCCACAGCGCAAGGTGAATCCCTCATCCTCAAATGGAAGGGATTGTTTAAAAAGTCTGTGAGGGATGGGAGAGTGAGGGTGCCAAAGATGCAGAGCACCCACAGCCCCTAACATGACAGAAGCAGGCACTGCTGTGCCACACCTGGTGTCTGACAGCAGCGAGGATCTCACAGAGCCCTGCACATGGCACACAGCCCCACAAAGCTCCTGCGGTGACAGGGAGCCTCCAGGAGCCCCATGCAGGTGACAAATGTTGTCACTCAAGTTGCTTCCACGGCAGCTGAAAAATTCCTGTGATGTGCAGTAAGCAAAAGTCCCCAGGTTGGTGCAAGAGGCAGGGAGATTACTAACCGCTCGCACGCGTTTAAGGCGCTCCTCCAACTTCTCCTCTGCTTCACGTTCCTTCTGTACTTCTTCCAAACGATTGATCAGTTCTGCAGCAAACTTTTCTGGTTCAACGTGGATATCCTTTGGCATTCGATATGTACGCTGGAGGAAAAACACACCGGGGTTAGCAAAAGGTGCAAGAAAATCACACATTTACTCCGGAGGCACAAACAACTGGAAATGCCAGTCGTCCCAGTGGGAGCCCAGGGAAGACAAGCTGGCAGACACAGGAGTGAGGCCTGGGAATGACCAGCTGGAAGCTCATGAGCTCCCTGTCTAGCACCAGCTCTGTATACCCCCCTCACATAAGGGAAAGGTTTCCTAGAGCCACAAGCAGAGAGCTCTTTTGGCATCAGACTCCATTTAGGGACGGATGCATGCAATAATCCTCAAAATTATACAAGGTCAACATGAATATCCTGGTCTCAGATGGTGGGAAAAGGACATACAGACAAACCTGCCAAAAATCATGCTGACTGTAGTGATGTTTTCACTCCGACAGAAAGGAGAACTCCAATGCACGCACATTCAGCTTACTGCAGGTGGACCAGCGTAAGACTGCCAGTCTCTGCAAATCTAGCTCACAGGAGCAGAAAGGAGTTTAAATCCAGCTGCCTTCAGGAAATCTTACTTTCCTCCATCTTCCAGGCACAGCTTCTGCTAAAACCAACCCAGCCATGGAAGGCCGCTGTTCCATAAAGCATCCTCTCTTACCAGAACCCAGAAGAGAGCATGACTGCATCTCATCTCCTCAGAGCTGGGCAAAAATTCCTGCTTGCTTTATCAACAACCTCACAAGCACAGAGATACCACTTTTCTGTCTGCCCCATGTGAACTAATGAATAAACTTCAAGGGCACTCTCAGTTCCTTACGCTGAGTTACCTTGTGCCCAGATTCCCCAGCTCTGGGATAAGAATTCTGTGTAGTGAAGTATCAAGCTGACAGCCATTGCATTTTTTCATCCCTTATGCATTATTTTGTTACTCTGCTAGTAGAAGAAATGGCAGAGCAGAGAGAAAACAATAATTTGGAGGAAAAATATATGGAAAATTCAACATTATAAAAACCTGCATTCAAATGCTTCAGCACCAGCATCAGAGAAATACACACTTTACAGGACCAGAGACAAGATGAAATATGGAGATGCAAGATAACCCATACCAAAAGAACAAATGCAGCACCAGAAACAGTCATCAAGCTTGGAGTCCTTAAAAGAGGATTAGAGACCACCCAAATTTACCCTGAGCCAGCATGAAGACCAGTGCAGAAGGCCACAATACCGCTCTGCCTCAGAACTAACAAAAGCATGCAAATCCTTGTTTTCCTCCCTGCCAACTGCTGAATGGAAAGCAAGGGGAAGAAAAATAAGGGCAGTGAGTATCCCACTTAGTGCACTGAGAAGCTGGAGATGTCTTCTGTGACGCTCAGGTTGCAGTTTAAAGCACCACTTTTTTTGTTTGCTGAGACCAAAACTCAATCAACCCTGCCAACAAATCTGTGTCCATGCTTACTGCTACCAACAAGTGCGAGGACAAGACACAGCTTCCCTCTGGAGGGACAGAAAGCTCAAGTCCTAGCATCTAGACCTTGTGTAATTCAGAAACGCGCCCAAATCATGCATGATCACAGTGTTAAGAGCTTACAGGGATAGTCCCTTCTCTGTTTGCAGTGGGGAGCTGCCAGGACCCAAGTGATGTTTACCCATTCCTCAGTATCTGTGGAAGCACTTCCGGCTAACGGAGCCCGTTTCCATCAGATGGCGAGCCCAAAATCATGCACCACCCCATCTATCTCATACAATAGCACTGGTAGCAACCCATGAGGGAAATCTCTCTCTCTCCTGACAAGTCACAGCCAGCCTGGTGACGTGTTCATTCCCTCCTGCCACCTCCGACACGGCAGCTCTCGCTGTGGCTGTTTGCAGGATGGCAGCACCAAGCCCCGCTCCGTTAGAAGCGTGTTAGAAGCAGCAGCTTCCACAGAACAGCAGGACCAGGAAAGAATTTCCCATGATTTTCATAGCCTTTGATGCAATGCAGTATCCCAAAATAAAATCTCTCCTGAGCACCCAGACTGCTGCAGCAGTGGGTGCACAGGTTGAATTCTGCTAACCTGCATGTTTGAGTGCTGGTGAAATAAGGTGGCTCCTTCCAGGCCCAGCACTGCTTAAGGAGCACAGCTCCAACTCATCATAATGAGTACCTGAAGACATTCAAGGTCACTAGTTTATCTAGGGAGCTTGAGGTAGGACTATTTTGGTATTTTATGTCATGCTTCAGCACATTTATCCACATTCTTTCAAAGCTTGGAAGTGACTGAATGAAAATAATTGTCTAAGACCCTTTACAGTGACCTCTTTTTTCCTTTCTCTTTGATAAACTGCTGTATCTGCAAAACACACTACCTTGTCCTGCAGGCTTTCACTCAGCACAACAGCTTGAGGAGGTCCCATACCAGCCTAGGTGATGGTGAGGGATGCAGTCCTGCTGCGAAGCTGTCCTTGTCCCTGTCCATCCAAGTTTAATTTAACTGAAATAACTCACTTTGCTACAGATGAAGTGCACATCATGTGCCCAATGTTGTTCTAGCAGGCACCCATAATGGTGACCTGCAGAAAGCCAGCAAGCAGTATGATGCTCTGAACACTCCCATGGGTCCAATTTTATTCCTAGCTCAAAGGATGAGCTACTCAGATGTCCCCCAAAACTAACAGTATTGGGAAATAATAAATGCAAATTCCCTGTGCTGAAACAATAGAGAACACTGCTGAGGACTCTGTCTCCTTGGACAGCAAGCATACACTGCATTGACCTGCTTCAAAAGGCTTATAGCAACAAAGGATTTGAAACTTTTATCAAACAACAGGCCTGACTTGGGAAAGGAGACATGCTCCACTCCATGAACACCCAGCCAGGCTCAGCCTGTGCCCGCAGGAGGACCCACTGGAGCCTCAGGACTTTGAACCTGCCTCTGTCTCCCCGTGAGCACACAGAGCCCTGCCCAGGGAGACATAAATAAGCTCTTTATTGTTCTAAAATCAGAAGGGCTCCAAATGCCTTTGTTCCAAGTAAAGGGTGCAGCATTCTCCAAGGGCTGGCTGCTCCAACACCCGCTGTTTTTGGAGGGTACAGCCCTCTAGTCTGGACCAGAATGAGATCTCTGGCTACTTTGGGTCAACAATCCAGAAAGGAAGCAGTTCGTTTTAAATAACTTTGTTTTATCTAATGCTTTATTTAATTATCTATCTACTTTTATTAAATGCCACTAGTTCAGATGAGGTCTGTCCAGAACCAAACCACGCTGAGCTGGGGAGGTTACAGAGAACAATGGCTGGGAGGCTGAATGCCAGATGGGCTGGCAAGAAAGAAATAGCTTGAATTGTTCTGGATGAAGGAATCTTTCCTAGTGACAGCTGTTAGGGAGGATTTCTTGGGGTACCCATCATCAGAACACTGTCCTCTATCCCTGACACGCCGACTGCCGGAAGCTCTGGTGTCTTTGGGAAGAATCAGCACAACACGCCAGATACAGCAGCTCTCTAGAAGCTTCATTTAGCACCTGCTGTCACATTTCTTCCATCTTTTCCTGGAGCTGATGGAGTGGGAGTTAGATGGATTTTGCTCTGTAAGGTTGAGGCGGGTCTTGGTTTTGATGGATTTCACCTTCTCAAGCTGTGGTTTGAGGACCAAGCTGTGCATCTGAACGCACCGGCATCCTAACTGTGCGCCCATTCTGTCTCACCAGTTCTGTCCAGCTATGTTTCTTGGAGTGGGCTCTTCTCCTCCACAGTGAGGCAAAGAAACACAATAAAGCTGCAAGCTCAGCATTCGGAGTTGAATGAAATCTCGGGCAAGAAACTGCACATTTGTCTGCAAGGTCAGAAGCTCGGACCTCTGATGTTCTGAGCTCTTCGCTGTTACTCTGCCCTTCCTCACTCTTTCCTCCCAGCTGAGTTTCTGCCACCTTTTCAGCCTCGTCACAGGGGCACTGGCTTTACTGTAATCTATATATGAAAAAGCTGAAAGGGAAGAATCTCATTGTGGCTTGCAGGTTCCCCTTGGGAAGAATAAACTTCAACTGGACTAAGATGAAATAATTTTTCCAGTGCCATCATCAGAGAGGGGTCTCTAGTCAGCCCCAGGGATCCATGGGTTGGGCTAAACCATTTCTGACAGACCTGATTGGGCCACAGAATTCTGTGTTGGTAAATCTCAGATTTCTTATACAGGCTTGATGTTCAAGTTGCCAGTGTTAGATCAAAAGTCAGTCCTGGAGATGAAATGGAGATGGCAGGCTGGAGAACTCAAGAAAACCAGAGCTTCTGAATCCCTGTGTTTCCCAACTCAATGCATTGCACGGTGCTATGTTCTTACATGACAAATGGTCCCTGCCAGAAACATTTGTGGCAGAGCTTATGGGTAGTTGGATTTCAGCATCTACAGCATCACCTCTGGGCATGCAGCACCCTTCTGGGAAGCTGGGGAATACTGCAATGTGCTGCAGCTTCCTTGATTGTGGAGCAGGACAGGAAAGCTCCCACCAGATGAAGAAGCTAGAACAAGAACATCATAAAATGGTTTACCTGTGCAGGAAAACAAACAAAATAAAGGAATCCCAAGGCTTCAAGCTTGAGGTTGGATTTTTCTGACTTCACCCAGAAGAAAAGGCTGCCTACCACCCTGACCTGGGAACTGATGAATGCCAGAGCCAGGGTAAATACAGTACAACAGCACAGGAAAGACTCTATGTTCTCTGGGCTTTTACCCCTCTTCCTTTGGCACCTTGCCTTCCTTTCCCTTCCTTGTTGCTCCAAGACTTTGCTCAAATCCAAGAGCAAGAAGGAAAAACCACAATAAAAGCAATATGCTCCCACTATGTAATAGGTTCCTGGGAGAGGCACAAAGCAAAGGTCTTGCTAGAAACCTTCACCCACTGCATTCCTGGGCAGAGAGTCATGTCAGAAAACACAGTTTTTCCAAACTTGAAGTGCTTTTAAGTATGGCATATGCAGAACACAGCTATCCACGCACTAAGATCTCCAGCTGCGCAGAGTGGAATCCTACATGACTAACACATGTCTTCTCTGTTTGGAGGCAGCATGGCTGCAGGCAATCTCCTACGAACAACAGTTTATAGCTTCTAGATCTAAATAAGCATGCTGCTATTAAAAGCAATATTAAGTTCTTTCAGAATTTTGCATAATAGCCCCATAACTCATTTGATAGGGAACAGTAAGTTCTCTGACGGACTTCTAAAATGACTTTCTGGAGGTTCTCTACCGCCAGTAGGAAAACATGCCACGCACTCTGCAAGCACATTTTGCAGTATGGACTCTGGCTATGCTGGTTAGATGTGAGACCATAAAGACCTTCACTCAAAGGCTGCAATTTAGTCATTGCTTCATGTTTAAAAGCATGCTAACCTCCAGGTCCAGGCAGCTCACGGAGACTGCTCAGCCACGGGCTGCGTGATATCCTAACCGCTGGCTTTGGAAAGCAACACTTGAAGGAACATTTGCATGGCTCTTTGCTAATTGGCCACATTTAATTCAATAAACTTGCAGTTAGAGGTATTTTAAAACACTAACTTCATAACATTTCACACTGGTGTTGTCAAAACATATTGTCTAATTACCAGCTCCTTTCTTGGCTGATTGATAAGCGAGGGCAGAGCAGCACCTCTCTGAAGTCGATGCCAATTCCGTGTCAGTAATTGGCTGGCAGGAGGTGCCAGAGTGTCTGAACTAAACTTTTATTCCCTGCAGAAAGACTAGAACTAACTTGACTTTGCAGTCCTCCGCTCCCATATAAATATGCACCGAGATGCTTTTTTCCCTGGGACTTGAAATTACAGCACAGAATCTAATGGGAACACCGAATGTTTCACAGAAAAATCCTTGTGAAGTGTATGTATGTACTTTAGAAGGAATATGTAATTCTAAAAGACCGTGCAGATAAGTAGGATAATATATAAATTTATAAGCAGCAGGTGGCCAATTTAAACCTTGTTTTCCCCCTCCTCCCCTTTTAACTGGTTCCCAAAAAGGTCGATAAAATTTAATGCTAAGTAAAACTAATTAGCCTGCAAGGAACTGCTGCTGGAATGACACTTATTCATTTTAACAAAAGAAATGTTTGGCAGATGGAAGTTCGTTAAAGCACAGCTCACTATACATATTTAATGCTCCATACTCCGAGCTTATAACCTGCAGTTCATTGAGGCATTGCCAGTGCACACATCAACAGAAAGCCACTATTATTTTTATCCAAAAGGTAAAGCCGCTGACAAGCTTTGAAGTCAGGGAATATTCACTCAGTAGTTCCCACTGTTCAGTAACAGCAACAACAACAACAACAAAAATAAAGGCCAAGCTTTCAAACTTCCACTCTAACAAAGCAATGCTTACAGTAGAAACGGCATCAAGTGAAAGAAAGAGGCACCCAGCCAGCCTTTTCAAGAGCGGCCACACTGCGAAAGCAACCGTGTGAAAAGAGAGGTGGCTGAGCAAGGATGGCTGGTGAGCGCCCACAGCCAGGGCTTTTATTGTCAGCCCGCTGATCAAAGCACAGGAGACCCTCTTAAATCTAAGGAAAATAATCTAATTTTAAAGAGAAAAAAAACAAAGCCTGGCGTTTTCTTTTTCTTTTTTTTTTTTCTTTTTCTAATCAGATTAAAACAAGGGTGTCTTTCTGCTTGCAAGGCGCTGCTTTGAGCAGGCAGGACGAGAACAGCTGTGTCAAGTTTGAAGGCACTTCTGGAAAAAGCAGATGGAGGCTTTTTTTTTTTTTTTTTCCCCTCCAATTTGTTTTGTGCTGGAGTCCAGCTGTCCAAAGGGGAAAGAAGCACCTCTATTCCCTGCTAAATATTAAATGTCACCTGTAACTTCCCACAGAAAGAAAATAATAAGCAGAGCTGCAGATGGTGCTGCAGAGCCCTAACAGTTATTGTCATCTTCCAAAAGCTGCTGCTTACCTGAAGTAAATGGGGAGACAGCACCAGACAACTGCAAATACTTACGGCTGCACCTCCCTTGCTCCCCTGCCTTGCAGTGCCAGGCAGGCTTTGCAGTGTCCTCGAGAGCAGGTCAGGGCTCCCTTTTGCTGCCCGCTGCAGAAATACTGCTTGGGATTGCTGCATTTCTCCCCAGCTGACCTTGGCTGAGAGCTGCATCAGCCTTCGTGCCCTGCAGCCTCCTCCACCTCCCAGACATCTCCAGCTCCCCCAGAGGCACGGCACCTCCTCGCAAGCAGCCACCCCAGCCAGCCTGCGCTTCCATTCTTGTCCTGGAGAAACAACCGGCCACTGATGGAACGCCAAGAAAAATGCTGAGTTTTGGGCACCCCTGGATGCTGAGTTTGGCAGAAGGCTACCAAACCTTCATCCCCCTCCCACGCCCTTTTCAGCACAATGATTTGCATCCCCAAAATGAGTGCAGTGCTAAGGGAGGTTAAACTGACACTCGAGCACACAGAGCAAAGGCAAGCTAGAGATCTCGCATATTTTGCATATTTACCTCTGCAGAAGGAGATAGAGCTACTTACAGGAATGTGAGGTAGTGGCACACGTCCATTTGCTTTGGCACTTTCCTGCATCTCTCTGCGATGCTGTTTCCGGAGTCTGTACGGCGGGATCCCATCTCTGCCAGAACAAAGCAACAACATGCCCTGCTTTAGTGCCTTGCATGAGCTGGTCTCCATCACGCAACATTCATTAAAGCCTCACCGCCACAGAATGGCAGGTAGGAAACTTCTTATGTTTGAGAGAGGGCAAGGTGCAGTAGGGCACGAGGGATAGTGCTGGGGACTTGGGCAGCATTCACCAGGAGCAGAGCGAGGCAGGACTCCTGGATGGCTGCAGGGCTCCTGCAAGCACTGCCATGGGCAGAGGGCAGAGAGCAGGACCTGGACTGCATCATGGCACCTTTATAGTTGGTTGCTTTCTACAAGAGGTGGTGGCCTCAAGCTGTGCTGGTGAGGTTCAGGATGGGTGTTAGGAAACATTCCTTCTCAGAAAGAGCGGTGATGCACTGGACAGGCTGCCCAGGTTGGTGGGAGATTCACTGTCCATGGAGATGTTCCAGAACTGTGGCGATGTGGCACTGAGGGACGTGGCCAGTGAGCACCTGGTGACCCTGAAGGTCTTTTCCACCTTAATGATTCTGTGATTATTGGGTAAAATAACCTAGTGCTGGCCATAGGGGAGGTTGGAGCCCTGGGCAGCAGCACTCCTGCCCTGCTTGGTTTCATGCCCTTGCTGGAGGAGTGGACAGCTGTGGGCCCTGTGGGGAAGCTGACTGTGGTGGAGGTGAGCCCTGCCCCACGAAGGCCAGCAGCTTGGGGCTAGCTTCCAGCAGCGTGTGCTGAGAGGGCTCCCAGCTGCTGGCGCTGGGTGAAGCACTGCTGGTGGCAAAGCAGCACTGACCAAGCACGGCTTCAGGGTAAAAAAGAACCGCGTTTTTGTTTTCACCATTGAAACCATCATGGGATGAGAGGAATGCAACTGAAGTGGAGCTCTGTTACGAGATAAGGAAATGGCTCACGTCCTAATGAAACGGGGCTACGCTGAGAAAAATCAGCTAGTGCAAAACCAAATGCTACCCTGGAGCGTGGCAATTTGGAATGCTCCTCCTTTAATTTACAGCTTTTGCTTATTCAACGACTGCAACGCCACAGAGCCCGGCATTCAAAATTAAACGCGTTAAAACAAAATAAAACCTCCGATGAACGACGAGCGCTCTTGAGTAGGAAGACAAATGACCAAACAGAAAATGAGCTGGGCTAATTGCAGCCCTGGCTGCCGGTCGCAGGTAATGCAGGAGGAGGAAGAGCACATCTCGGAGCATCACCTCCGCTGTGCCCCGTCAATGACACGCCACCGAGCAGAGCAATTTTCCGGAGCGTTGCTATAACAACGGGCGATGGTGATAGCTTTCATTAGAAAGCTTCATTTTCTTTAATGATGAACCTCCATGTGAGGAATAACTGAGAGTCGTGACGGTTAAGCAGCTCCGAGGCGCCGCTTTTTCCAGAAGGATGGGAACAAAAGGACGGACGAGTTCTACCGGCCGAGCTTCTGCTGTGCCATGACACGAGCCATTGCTGGCCAGAATCAATAAACAACATTTCAGCCACACAACCCCGGGCACGGAGCACAGCTCGCGCCAAGTACAGCCGCACGGACCTTCAGGGAAGAAGAGTGGCATTCTATTGGAAGGTGCAATTTTTCTTTCTTTCTTTCCTTTTTTTTTTTTCTTTTTTTCCCCCTTTTTCTTTCTCTTTTTTTTTTAATTCTCCCCAGCAGCAGTCCCAGCGGAAAGAGCGACTTTTGTTCAGAGCACAGTAGCGAAAGGCTGATAATGGCCTCTAATCTATCCGGCTTCAAACACATGTTCAGCCCTGCTGTGCTGCCTTTGATGTCATTTTAACTAGATTCCCCAATGCCACCTCTGAACTTGGAACATTCCTTCGTTCAATGTACTGTGCCAACTCAACCAGAGGAAGCAAATTCAAAGATAAGCACTTTAATTTTATCCCAACAAAACCTTATTCAATAGATGGGGGAAAAGCAAGGAGAAGCAATACCATACTTTTGTTTTCCTTTTGTCAGGCAGCTTGCTTTGAGATATTTTCAATAGATAGAAAAATAATATATATATATATATTTATATATATAAAAATCAAAACTTTTTTAGAGCACATCTACTTTTAAAAGAAAGCCTTCCCAAGCTGTTTCCACTTGTTTCATCACGTGATTTTCTTTAGCAGCAGAAAGCTCTGCACTAAGATGCAGTGGGGGGAACAAGAGTGTTTCTATAACTTATGCAGTGATCGTGTCATTTGTTTGCTATCCTGGAAATGCAGTGGCTGCCTTTCCTCTCCAAACCAACCTGCAGGAGCCGGATGGGCAGAGGATTTACTGGTGCTCTGCAGTGGGACATTATTAACCAGTGCCTTCCTTGCTGCTCTCCAAGTCCAACCACTGCCTTATCAAGTTGGAAATCATCATTTTGGATCTTTTAATTCAAAAAGCTGCTAAAACAGCAGAACTCTAGGTCATCCTGGATCACTGACCGCAGGAAAGACAGGACACAAATCCACGGAGAAGCTGATGTTTGCTACCAATTACTCTCATCAAAGCACCACTGTCACTGAGGGACCTTTCTCACATCAAAAAAGCACACCAGGAAAACCGCCAAAGGGCGGGCATTGAAAGAACAGCACTTCATCTGCAAGGTGTTCTGAAGGAGTCACCACCGCCCCAAAACGCTGTGCTCCAGGACAGTGCTGTGCTCACTCTGGGGCAGGCTGACCCCAGCGGTGGCAGAGCAGGCAGGAGCCAGGAGCAAGGGCTGCAAGTGAAGCTCCCAGCAAGGTGACCCCAAGAGGATGGAGTGCTGTTAGCTGGCCTTCAACGCTGCGCTCAAGTAGGAGACTTTACCTCTTACTGCCCTAAGCTCTTGCAGAAATAAAGAGAAGAGCCACACTGACCTGAGGCACTTCTGCATCTGAATTGGAACATCACGTGGCAATTTAACGCATTTCAGCTTCTGCCCGTTGACTTCACACCTCGAGGTGCCTTAATGTCCCTTGAGTACCTGTTGTGACAACCCCTCCCACCCAGAGGCTGCGTCCTCCCCTTCGGAAAGATGCTATTCACATGCAGGGCCCTGCCCCTGCCTCTGCCCCAGCTCAGAAGCCCAGACAGCATCACCCAGGTTTTTGCTAGCAGTTTCCCATAGCAGCGCATGCAGCCTGCAGGGAACTCACACTTTCAAAACCCGTTTTGCCGTGATCAGTAGGATACCAAAGCTTGGAAGGGAGCTGCTGACAACCACACTACATCAAAGCATAAGCAATGCACAGCGCGTGGCATGCATTAGCCTTCTCCACTGCCCTGACCTGGCTAGTGGTGGAAGATCACACCCGGGCATCAGGCCATGCTCTCTGTGCACCTGTGTGCTGCCCCACTTTACTGTTAGCACACCAGGGTGCTCCTCAATTATCCCATGTCTGCATCATCGTTGACCAGACGTGTTCTCTTCTGATGTTGGGTCACAGAGGTTTCCACTTGGGATCACACGCCATCCACGCACTGCCTTTGAGCACAAGCTACATTTCTTCATTATTGAGCTTGACTGCTATATGTAAACAGCATACACAGAGAAGAAGCTTGCTCATCATCAAATGAGGCTTTTACTGTCGTTTTCCTTAGAGGAGACCTAAATTCAAAGCACCACGACATGCAAGTCTTGTCAAGCAGCAGGAGTCCCTTCTCTAACTTGAATCTAGTTGTTCTTCATTTCTGCTGCCTTGAGCAATTCTGCAAAAATTCCTTTGAAACTCAGAAGGCAGACAGGTTCAGCAATATTACGTGAAACTGGAACAAAATTTGGTAATGAAGAGCAAGTACTGAATGCGGACAGTCTTTGTAAACCAAAAATCAAGGCCATATGTCCAGAACCCTAATTTGGGGATAAATCTGCATGCATTCAGTTTGAGATGCACAAAGGATCATAGTTATACCCTTATGATTTTCAAGACTTACTTAAAAGGAACCACTGAACTGCACGAGTTATTAGCAGAAGGCGCTACATGTATTGGTGATAATTAAAGTCCCAGAAGCAGCCTATGGTGGGCACAGAAGGGATAAAATGCCTTAAGGAAAAAGGAACAAAGAATAAAGAAAGCACGGGATGGTTAAACAGAAATTATTCTGCCTGTGAGAGAAAGAAATTACAGCTACTGAAGTAAAAGTTAGGAGGGTGAAGAGCTTGGGCATAAATGATCACAACTTAGAGCAGGTATAACTACTAGTGCAACCCCATGAGCCCAACGGAGCAGAGGAAAAGGAAGTGCTAAAAGCTAATTAGTTTTGAAGAGCTCTTACATCTGTCTCTTCTGATAACAAAGTTCCATGACCCCTGCTAGCTTCAGAGTACTCCTCCAAATAAATTAATGAGAAAGAAGAATCACAGAAGTATGTGACAAGACAGCTGTATCTGTATTAAACTGACCCTTTAAATTAGCGGTCCTCTACAGTTTTGTGCCCCAGTGGCACTCTGCCTCCTGTACTACTCTGGCCAAGGTCTGTGTCCTCCATTTTGCAACACGACACAGATAAGGTGTGAGGAGCTGGTGCCAGTGAGGAGAGAATACTAAAAAACTGTTCCTAAACAACTCCATGCCCCCCCCAGAGCTAGCAGCAAGCAGACTTCTGGCTTGCTTAGAGCCACTGCAGCAGATAGAGAAGTCTCCTTATCCACCAGGTCTTTCAGGGCTTGAGGGAATAGGTTCTCTTGTTTGGCATCCTAGTGCTGATCCATTACAGCTGCGGAGGACTCAGGTTTGATTAAGAGCTACAGGGGACCTGGGGAACCTCTGAGGCTGAGACACAGAACAGGGGATAGGAATGTCAGCCAAGCATCCCCATGATGGGAATCCCACCCATCCGAGGTGTTCCTTGCACTGCCTCTCCCTGGGGGCCGGCTTCCCTATGTCACTGCTGCCACTCCACGTGACAGGCAGCTGCCTGTTCAACCTCACATCTGCTGGATCCTGCAGGCAGGTGTCTCAGTGCAGACCCACAGATCTCACACCTGCTGCACGAGCACTGCGAGGGGAGGAGGTCCCTGAGGGCCTCTGCCTGGATAGCTGGGAGCACACACACCAGCACCGCCCAAAGCTGGGTCGGCAGGTTGCTCTGTCAGCAATCCTTAGTGTCAGCAGCCATATTGCAGATTCACTGGCTCACTGTATTAACCAAGGGCAGGTGGGAATTGCTGCATCTTGACGGGCAGCGCCCATTAATGGCATCCATGACACAGGCTGGAAGGTTTCTTGAACGAGGTGTGACAGCTCCTGACATTCAGAGACACTAAACTTGCCTCTTGGAGGACTTTGTGTTTACAGCACTGCCATTAATAAAACAGTCTCCTAATTCTGTAAACCTGTCATCTTTCGCTTGAAGAATCAAAGGCTTTCTGCTCTACAGAAAGACACATCACATTGGAGCTATTAAAAAACAGACCAAACACTGAATGCTTTCCCAGTAATCCTTTTTCTCCATCACAGAGATGCAACAACAGCAAACTCGTAACCCGTTTTTTCTTCCTTTGCAGACCGTACTTAAGGAAGATATCTCACAGGTGAGATGCACTGCTCTGCCACGAGGGTAGTAACTAGAAAAAGCAAAAAAGATTTGGAGGGAGCTTCCCAGTACAAGTTGTGTAAAAGCAGAGCAGTCAGCAGACCTAGCTTAGAACTGGTCAGTGAATAATCCTACTCAAGAGTAATTACGGACTGAACACAGTTTGCAGCAAAAAATCAAGAGCAGAAGTAGAAAGCTCTGTCAATTGTGAATGTCAGCTCAGAGGACCTTGGCAAAGTCAGAAGACAATATATCTCAGACCACTTACTACAAAAGCCATCCAACAACTCCTGTTCTCCAGGTATGTCAACGTGGTCCCCAAGGTAAAGACAACTGCTGAGTTTGGGTATAGGACCAGAGAGGTCTGTTTGTTTTCACTGCATGAGGTGCAGAAGAGTGTTTCTGCCCTTGGTCTCTGGCCTAGCACTCTATGCCTAGGGCACAGATCATGATACAAATCAGTAAGAATTCCCATTCAGCATAAGGAATATCCTGAATTTACAGAAGCAATTCTCTCATTGACAACCATCAAGTCAAGAGCCAGACTAGTACCCAGTCCACATTCTGTACTGTTGTTAGAAGGTAATCTACTGAAAGGACAGAATGCAAAATAGTGCCTATAGAAAGGTCATCAGCCAAAACCTGCCCATCACCCAGAGGAGCAGCAAAAAGGCACAGTGAGTCCTGTGAAGCTGATGCCCTTCAGGGAGTCAAAAGTCTCTCACTGGCAGCACAGAGGTGAATGCCTTCACTCTCAAAACTCCAGTTTTGTGATGAGTCTCTCAGGCTAACTTACAGTTGCTGGCTCCCCAGAGACAGAACTATCAGGATTTTCAGGTAGTTGGGACACAGATGTGAAAATTTTGGCAATTTCTTTACAAAAGGGAATGGCAGATGCTGCTTTATTCACACAGCATATGGCAAGTGCATTGTCCTGAGTCTCTGCATCACTAGACTTTTGCAGGTGGATAATGTAATACAGATGGCCTGGATTCCTCTGTACTTTTATGAATTTTTGTGCTGTATGTCTCGCAGTTAGATGACAACACCTTGCAGCTCTCCAGACAGCTTAGTTTTAAATCTGTGGCAGAGAAAGCAGGCTCTTATAGGCATGTAAGGCCTAACTATGATGTGGGGATTCATCAGTTTCAGTTTTTAAACATTTCTGAACCATCAAAGCCACACAGTGATCATTTCAGTTGTGAAGTACCTAACTGAGGACGAACTACCTGAGAATAAATGCTAATGCACCAGCCTTTACCATCTTGCCACGATATGCACAGGTGGATAGCTTCCAAATCTGTGGTAACAAACCAACAGGTACCAAAGTACTTCGTGGACTGGTGTTATAAAGAAAAAGATCCTACCCGACCTCCAAGACCCATTCTGTCACCTCAACACAAGCACGCAGCAAATCCAGCATGTCCAGCACAGCCCTGCTGGCACGTGCTTGCAAAGGGGATAGAAGGTCAGCAGGATCCTCTGCCAGCTCTGGATGAACAGCTTCCCAGATACGAGTTCTCTTCTTTTTGGGTACACTTTTACTGGCATTCTGTAGCCCAGCTACAGAGTCTCAGTCAAATCACCTGTCTTAAAAAGCTGCTCAATCTACTTACTCTTTCTATTACATGGACTTAAAGAAATAATTTGATACTTCCTTGCTGTGCGGTCACTATTACAATGTGCTGTGGAGGGAAAGCTGCTTCTAGGCATGAGCAAGGCACAAAGCTGCTAAGGCAGCACTGTAATTGTGCAGTGAGGAACCCGGATGTGAGCCCAAGGTCCCATCAGTTGAAGGCACTGTCCTAAACCCAGGTTTGCCCTGTGATTCATTATACAAGATGAGGGTAACCGAACACAGAGGTACAACTGAAATGAAGTTCTGCCTTAGCTTTGGATAAGAAGGATGAGGACTTTCCTGAGCTGTATTCCAGCAAAACTCACTGGAATTCTTAATGCATCTTCCTCCCCCCCCCCCCCCCCACCAAGTAATCAGCCACCCAAGTACTGTGCTTTTCAGGATCAAGTGGGAACTTCCAGAAGATAAAAGACATGAAAAAGAGCAGTCTTGATGGGGTTGCCATCTGATTCATCCTAACAAGGAGGAACCCGAAGAGGAACTCAAAGAGAGCTCACATCTATTTGCACTTGGCAAGAAACACTGTCAGAACTCCTACCTCATTTGTTTTAGCTCACTTAAATCATTTGAAGTTGCAAATGTTCCCAAGAACAGCCAGGCTGTGAAGCCAGCACGGTGACAAAACTACTCCACTTGAAAGAAAGCTACAATGATCATGACCTTGGTGTAGTCAGATATTCTGCCCAACACCACCTGTTGCAATGTCAGACTAACACAAAAACAGCACCAGCCCTAAAAAAAACAAACACTGTTCTCCCATTTATTGTCACATCAGATTGAAGTTACTTACATGCTGCTGTCTGTCAGCGACATTGTATCTGCATCACTGGACATGCTCTGCTGCTCGCTGTCGTTGGCACTGGTGGCTGGTGCCATGGCATATCCCGTGTTGACATAGTAAGGGTTAACAGGTTCTCTCCATGACCCATGCCTGGAAGAAAAACGAAAGTGTCAAATTAAAAGGACACAACCTTGACCCTACTCTGCTGGGTTCTCTGCATCAGTGCGCGGAAGGGCTCTCTCTTACAGCCCCAGCATTGGTGACACACTACAGAGTAAGCTGTGCTGTCATATTAAGTTGCATTGATAAAACCATGAACAATATGACTCATAGCTGGAAGCAAAAGGGAATTCATGAACTAAGGAAGATGATACTTCTAGAGCTGAAGAGAGAGAGGGAACAAGACTACATGGCAGAAGTCCAATTCACATCAGGATTTATTGCATCCATTGGATAACTGCTTAGCATTGACATTTTATGAGCATGGCAGGACATCTAAAAGCAATATCTAAATTATGAGACATTATCTTTCTTAGTAAAAGTAGGATTCTTTCTACTCTTCCAAGGTAAGCATGACTCACTGATTTAATGTTTGCTTTCACATCCTTCCTTACTTCACTCTAACATGTTTGCCAAGGCAGGGAATTAAAGTCAGAAACAGCAGTTGCTTGCAAAGTGGAACCTGCAGCCAACCTCAAATGTCACACTGAGGTACATCAAACACTTGCAAATTCCACCAGCAAGGACTGCCTAATAGCACTGGCTTTTCCAGTGGACAATCTGTCCATGAATCTACAGAGGCTACTTTGTACACAGCACCAGGCCTTGTCCCGCAGGCAGGTTATTCAAGTACATCTGCAAACAAGCCAACTTCCTTAAACAAAATGGCTGGGTGAGAGACTATCTGCACGAGCTACCTCGAGGAGTGAGTTCCTTCCTTGGAAGGAGACCTGCACTCATGGTGAAGAAACCTGTGAAACAACAAAGCAGATGGCTCCTTCGCATTAACTGCCCCTGGCAAAGGAAAGCTGCAGCTACCAACCTGCCTCCAACTCCAGCACACACCAGATCAGCCACGTCACACAGCGACTTTTTGTCGCTCCAAGTCACTTTGCAATTTGCCAGAAAGAGGAACAAGCTGAAACGTTCATACAGGCACAGCAGCAGCATCATTCAATCCCCCACTCGCCCTGCCCACACCTCCGCATGAAGAGCAGACATCCTGAAGTCTACGAATACTGGAGTTTTTCAGGCTGTTACCAGAAAATCAGAGTAGCATTTTATTTCACATCACCACGTTCAGCATGATCTGTCATTAGAGACTCAGCAACATAATGGACCTTGAGCAAAGCCTTCCAGGGAGCACACACCACGCGGCTCGTGCTTCCCAGTTCTGCAGTGAAAAGCTTTTCCGGCTGTGCTGCAGCGGTCAAAGTCCTACAGGCAAAACCAAAGTCACTGCCCTGATGAGTTTACCTTCAGATAAGACCAAAAAACCCCCAAACCAAACCGTGAGAAACACACAGATGGAAGGACTGGAGGTGAGGAAGACACCAGCAAAGGGACAGGTTGGCAGTTTTGGCATATTTTTATGAGTAGGAGCATACAATAACCATCACTTGGATATTGATCATCACCTGATCTCATTCCACTGGCCACTAAATGAGCTGAGACTTGCAGACAACTCATCTGAGGTAGAGGTTTTCAGCATGATTTATGAGCACTACGGTATTCGGAGTACACGGATGGAAGCATTACCAAAGCGTTTTAAATCTGAGTCAGACAGGGCCATAGCATTCAGCTAGCACACTGCTAGCGTGAATAGTTTCTATTCACCCTGCCCTTTCGCCCCCAGAAACAGAACCAAACAATTTTCCTTGTAATGTGAGGGGTCACAGACACTAGCATGTTCATAGGTCACGAAAAAATTTCTATTGTTTCAGGCCCATTATCATGTCAGTTAGAAGCTATTTCACCCCCGTTCTCACAAAGAGAAAACCAACATTTTGCTTGCCACAAAACAACAAAAACTCCAAGCTACTTCTCCTTAGATGATGAAGCTCAGCATAGAAGCAGGGTGGTGTAAAGAGCGTCCACATCTGAGTCACTTGAGGTTTATCACTACTGTTTGAGGCGCAGGGAGACCTGTGAGGTTCTGGCACTCTGCTGCAGCACAGAGCAGGCTGCGTTCGAACGCTTACCAGCGCCCTGGCATGGTGAGTCACCGCGGACTTTTTCTAGCACACAAACTTTCTGACTGTCACTTCAAATGTGCGCCGATGCAACCTTATTTCTATATCCAGCAGGTTTCTAGGGCAAATATTTAAGGCTGGAAGTAATTTGAACAAGTTCACCCTAAGAAGCAAAATATAATAAGTGAAAACCTTCCACCACCCATTCACCAGCTCTCCCCTTGCATAATGGTCAGTTCTGAATACTAAAGGAGCGCTGCGCTGTGTAACCCTCCTGTCAAATCTGATATGACAGTTGCATGATGGAGGCAGATAAAACCTCTTAAATTGAGGTGAGAATGATGGATAGGTCAGGCCTTCCCTGCGGGCAGAGAGAAGGATGCTTTTTGGATAACCCAATTAAAATAGAACACCAACTTCTAGTGGACCTTTTGTCAGGCCTCTCTGGAAGCGGCATGGATTATTCTAGCAGCATATTAAGAAAGCACTGTGATACACAGAATAAAATACACAGATCCATCAATTTCTCCTTTGTATCTGCTGATCACTTAAAAGGGAAGGAACACACCTCCTATTACCCCAGAGCAGCCCTGCTGATAAGGCAATGCTTCTACACATTGGGATGTACGAGGTAAACAAAACCCTGTGGGGTTTTTCATCGCCATAACCTCTACCTTCACTTTTGGGAAATGGCAGAATTTGAATCTGCAGCTTTCAGCGCACTCTGCATGGGAAAAAAGTTCAGCTCCTGCTTTCTGGAGCTCTTCTGGTGTTTCTGCCTGGTAGAAGTTGCAATCCACGATCACAGCCCTACCGTGGTGCTCAGCTCTGTGCCCATGCCATTTGTCCCGGCCAGACGCACCAGCAAGGTGCTGGGGCTGCACAGTCCGTGCTGGGAGCCCCACTCTGCTGCTGCAGGCAGCTCAGAGCTCCCACCTCCTGTCCTGGAAGGGCAGCCTGAGTCTGCATGTCGCTCTTGAGCACCCTCCCCAGGAGCAGCCAAAGGCACGGGGATGCTGCCAGGTCTTCTGGAACTGCTTTGCTGAGGGGTACCCCAAAGAGCCATGTCCCCTCACAAACATGTCCCAGGCACTCAGGGGACAAACATTCAATCCCACTGCTAATAACACTCACTGAGGGAACTGAGGTGTACAGCCTAGAGAAAAGGAGGTCAATCACTTCTCTCTACAACTACGTCAAAAAAGAAGCTGTAGTGAGGTGGAAGTTGATCTCTCCTCTGAAGCAATAAGCAACAGGACAAAAGGAAACTGCCTCACGTTGCTTCATGGGATGTTTAGATTGGATATTAGGAAAAAACTCTTCGCTGAGAGGGTTGTGAAGCCTTGGAACAGGCTGCCCAGGGAAGCAGTTGAGTCACCATTCCTGGAGGTGTTTAAAAGACATGTAGATGTGGTGCTCAGGGACACGGTTTAGAGGTAGACGGTTGGACGTGGTGATCCTAGAGGACTTTTCCAGCCTATCAATATATAGCTCCCTTTGCTCGCAGCCTCTCACCTTCCTGCAGGCCAGAGTCCTGGGGTGCAGCAGAGCAGACGGGCGCACGCACAGGAGCGGGCCCAGTGCCTCTGAGCCTCCTCCCTCCGCTTCTCACCGGGAAACAACCAGCGGTGCAGCTGAGAGACTGGTTCTGTTGTGGGGGAGAGGGAAGGCTGCCCTCCCTCCCCTCCAGCAGCACAAAGCGTTTTAAGAGTTATTGGGTAGGAGTCTGAGAGGGCTGGAGGAATTCAGGAGGTAACAGCGAGCAGATGGGTGCCTGATGGCGCTCCGCCAGTCAGCAGCCAGGACGCAGAGGCTCTGCTGCAGCACCGTGCAGGACTATGCTTCTTCCACCGAGAACGCAGGGAAGAGTTTGGTCACAAGTGTTGTATTTAGCTAAAATTACACACTTAAGCATGTATACAACAGGGATTACTTCCATTTTAGCTCTGCCTCTAATACATCAATGCAAATGTAAACCTTCGGTAAGCGTAAGTACATGGAAAGGGTATAAGATTTCAAAGCAATCATAACAGGTTACATTACTTTTGAGGAATCCATCTGTATTCAATCCTTCTCTTAATGTTCCCTCTCCCTGACAACTCTCTTCAGCTGGCTCATATCACTATTTGAATGTTTTGTGCTGTGCCTCTGAAGAACGCTTTCAACATCTATTAGCAGGGAAACATTAAAGGAACATGGAGTCTAACAAAAAACTGGTCACTTCTGATCTGGGAGGGGAGGCTGCTTTAAAAGGGATTCAGACACACTCGGAGCGTTTTGAAATGTCAGCTAAAAACTTCACATACCAAGCTCTATGTGCTGATAAGGGCAATAAAAGGAAAGGTGAGCATTTAAAGTTAGACTTCACAAAAATTCCTGCAGACTTCTGAATTCATTTTAGACCAGAAGTGCAATGAACTTTTTTGAAATTAACATGTAACATTTCACACGTTGCAGAAAAAAAGCTTTTCTCCTCTGCAGCTCTCAGTTGTTCAGCCTTCAAAGCAATCACATGAGGAACGTTTCTAACAGAGATCAGAGCGACCCAAGTAAGTCAACCTGACCGCTGCCTTTTCTTTTCATACAGCTCTCCACCGATCACTGTCAATTCCATTGCTACTGACAGGGGCCCAAACTTTTAGAAACGAGTAAGCATCTCCCTAAGGCTTCCTTCTCTCTGTTCTGAGTTTATTTTGCGTATCCCTTTATTTTGCAGAATCACAGAATGGTTTGGGTTGGAAGGGACCTTTCAAGACCGTCCAGTCCACGCCTCTGCCACGGGCAGGGACATCTCCTAGAAGATCAGGCTGCCCAAAACCCTGACTTTGAACACTTCCAATCCTGCTCCTCAAACCAAGAGCAGCACACAGCATGACCCCGAGCACCATCAAGGTTTCAGAGCTTCCACGGAAGTGAGAAGAGAGGTCGGGGTGAGAAGACCAAAGACGCAGGCTACCTGGAGCTCCCATTGCATCGTGAATCTCTTAGAACCATTTATTCCCGTCCAGCTTTGGATTCCCAGTCTCCTTCACACAACTTCAAGCTCACAGCTATTTCAGTTTAATTCAAAGATGCAAAAGTGCTCGATTTATGCCAAATATGTTGCTCTTTGTGTGAAAAATGCAGGTCTGGCATGCTCTGGGAAAGAACTGCATCACCATCAGCATCCACAGTGGGAGAAGGACTCATACATCCTGTCTGCAAAGCCAAATCCACACAACGCAGTTCTCAACAAGGATATTCTTAACCCCATGCCACATCCTGAACCTTTAGTCATCAAAGGTTGGGGGATCTCTTTTTTTTCAATAGGGGAGAAATCCCATTTTCTAGACAGCTTGAGCAACGAGGCAGCTGATGATCACCCAAACTTCATGAGCTGCCTTGGAAAGCTCTGTGCCGCAGGAGAGGGGACACATCCCAGGGAAGCACATCCTAGAAAGCAGGCTCTGCAGAAGCTCAGGATCCCTCATCACAGCAACGGGCAGCTCACTGCAGATGAAGCAGCTCTAATACTCTCCCTTGCACAGCCACGAGGAGCCTTGTGGCAGGACACAGCTCCAACTTTTCTCTCCTGGTGGCTGTTTCAGTTGAGGGCTGATGCCACTAAAGCAGGGCCCAGAGACCACAGACCCATGCTGCAGTTCAGTGAGACCCAGTCACCAAATCTCTGTTCCCACCCTGCTCCCTTCCTACATTTACCTCTACCAACAAGCGGGTAACTGTCATATCCTTCATGCAGTGCCACATTTCATTATCAAAGCCAGTCAATCAAATTAAAAGGTGAGCACGTTAGCTTATGATGCATGAGCTGAAGCAAACAACCTCAGCATATTGAAATAGCACGTGCCATTGAACAGTACAACAACCCTGAGTGGCAGGGTCACCTTTAAACAAGAGATTAGAAAGGTATCTACAGAGAAGTCTGATTTGCAACAGTTACACTGCTGTTCCACCTCAAGTTTCAGCTTCCAACCTATGGTACCATCAACCACCACCAAACATTGCACCGTACTGGGTATGAAACTATCAGAAATGCCCCACAGCATTCACAGTATTCTGCAGTAAATCATCACTTGTGTGTTTTGAAGCTAAGAACAAAATGCCTGTGAAGATGTAATGCTAAAACCTTTACTCCTGACAGGATTTAAACTGCTCCAAAGACACAAAGCTAGTCAGGAGGTTAAAATTGGGGATTTATCTGATAATTTGATTGCAAATCCTCAGGGTTCCTCCACTTAAAACTCTTCCCAATTACCATGGGCACTCAGATACTGCTGTGTATTTGAACTTTGCCACTGCCAATGTCAAGCTAATCACATGTGTTCTAAGCAAGGGCAGCTTCTTCAAAGATCACATCAATTCTGGACAAGTTAATCTGTTCTTTGAGGTCTCCAGATGGCTCTCACCAAGAAAGTTCCCTTCTAGCTCCGCAGCCTGCGAGCGCAACAGCCCAAGCGCTCTGTAGAGCATTACAAAGAAACCAGATCAAAGTTCTGCCTTATAAAAAAGAAAAAAAAAAAAAGAAATCTGAAGTTTGAAAAGCAACAGCAGCCTGTCACTTGTAGGCTTAAAGATAACTCCTGCATGCTCCAGCTATCAGGGAATTTACGATTACAGTCTGGCTTTTAAAAGCCGATGAAAAAAAATGACGCTCTTTAGCACTCCTTGCCTTTGCAAACCTGAATCTTCTTCCGCGCTTATTCATCCTCCCACGCTGGAGGAAGAAGGGAAATAAATAAAAACTTAACTAAAAGTTCAGATAAGAGCTCTTCTCTTTCTTTCTAAGGCATTCAATTCCATTTCAGGAGGACACTGGGATTATTTTATGGGGACCTTCAGTAATTATTGCTTGGTATTAAAGCGCAACTACAAAACCTAAACCCAAGATCTAACCATCTGAGTTTCCAATTCCTAACTGCTTTGCATCTACCAAGGACACACTGCTTCCAAGGACTGTGGTACAGAAGCTGCATTCACTGCAATTAAATAATTTAGATCACAGGATACAGCAGAGTAAGCTAGAAAAATGATTTTGTGAGAATTTAGGAAGAGCTGAAATAAAGGAAATAATTTAATTGGCTAGCAGGCAAATGAAGACTGAACAGGCTACGCAGTTTGGCTGTACTGCCCTACCACCATCCTGATCTTTCTAAGAAAGTCTTTCAGACAATAGGGTGCAACTACAGTGCTCCATGGAAACTGGATAAACTTTCCTCTCGATCTCAACTGACCATACTTCTGCAAAGAGCCGTCCCGGCTCCATCCCAACAGAGGCATGCCTACGCAGCCACCCGAGGGAACTCTATGTATCGTTTACTAGTGATAGATGTAAAATCAAAATTGTAAAAATCTGTTTTTGCTGCACGATAAGGTCAAATCATTCCTAGCAACAATGCATATCTTCCCTAGGAGATGACCAAAGAGCTCATTTACTTAATAGCTCAATGCACAAGGAATGAATTAAAAAATAAATAAATACAGGCAACACAATGTCTGCATATCAATTAAGAAGCTGCTTGGATCTTCCAGGAACAAAGCAAAAGCAGCAGAACATTTTGTTCTGCTATCTAACAGTAACAGGTATCATTTCAACATATTAGTCCAAATTTACACCACAGTGTAGCTTTTTTAAGAAAATGCCAACATTACTAGTACGAATCCCTATCCAATATGAGAGATTGTCATTACACAGGGAAATTTTTTATCAAGTATTCTGGGTATCTGCCTGTAATAACTGTGGTTTGCCAAGGGCCTTGCTGCTGTGGAGCAGCCCGGCAGAGTGCGTGGGGTCCCTGCACTCCCCACCTGCTGCCGAGCCCACAGATGTGCTCCCCAGAGAAACCCCTCTGCTCAGCTACGGGGTCTCTGCGTGGGACCCTGTGCCTTTGCCCCCTGGTTCTTTTTCCCTGGGCACGCAGGCTGGGAGCTGTACAGGGGTCACACAGGGAGGGTCTCTTCCCAGCAGGGGGTCTGCTGTGGGAGGAAGCAGCCGAGTGTGTTTCCCACCCCACAGCACCCCATGCCTGCTCCGCAGGCTGGGCCAGGGCCTAGGTGCAGCAAATGGCTTCCAAATGCCTGCCTCGGAGGGAACTGGGGAGCGTGGGGCTCTACCCGGCCCTGCTCATAACCTAAAGAAGGCAGCGGCTCCGCTTAGAAACACCACCGCCTGCAAGCTATCAAATTAATCCCGGGATTTCAACAGCTTTTCTACATTATTTTTCATCTCAACCAAACCACAAATTTACTTAATGACTAAACCAGGCAAGCAAGCACTTTGTTTTCCAGGCAGCGGGGACCTTTCTGACCGGCTCCTGATATTCAGAGCACACATCTACCTAGCATCACGGGAGGGACGGGGCCGTCCGTGGAGCACGTGTGGCACTCCTAGGGCTCCCACAGCCAGCGGCACTGCGTCGGGACTGCAGCGCTTGGAGACGCGCTAGGCCGCCAGTCAGGGCCGCCCTGGTCGAGCCAGGGCCAGGCAGGAGGAATACAATAAGAACACTGTGTTCCAGGAATTATTGAATAAAGAAGAGAGCATGCTTTTGGCCAGCAGGATTCAGCGCTATAATTCTGTCTGCCGCTTTTCTTCCCCGTCTGAAGCAACATTGTTTGTCCACGCTTCTCTGAAATGGAAAGTATTTCCTCTTCTCGACTCGTTCCAAAGAAAGATCTGAGGAGGCCTGGTAGAACCAGGCGTAACTGGGGATTCTCCAGCGCCTCGGCTGCTCCTTGCCAGCACTTCTGCTCAACAAGAAAGGACTTACAAGATAAATTATGAGCAGATTTCTCTGCAGGCTCAGAAACTTAAGACCAGAGCCTGCAGGATGAGTAAGTTTTTGGATGGGAACAAAACATCCAGCTTGGCTAAAGACTTCAGTGCGTTTCCTCTCCTTCCTCCACACTTACAGAGCCTCTTGTGCACTTGAGAACAGGGGATGGGGCAGCTCTGTGCCCACAGGTGCATGGGCCACACTGGGGAACCGAAGCCTATGGAACCAAAGGGCACACTGGACAGTCCTGGCTCTGTGCCTCCTTACACCGCTGAAGCTTTCTGGGAGGGAATAAAAACCAGAAAAGCAATCTGCAGTCCAGATTGCTTCCAGGGATGAATTTCCTGATACTCAAATCAAAGCAGTGGTGTTGCTGATGGCTGAAATGAAAGGGGAGGATATGCAGCTCAAGTGGGTTCCATTTGATACGAGTTGTAATGCTGACGTTAAGCTTCTTCCTTGCATCACTGGGCCACTTAACATAGGCTGAGCCAGACAGCCACAGACTTACTGGCCCCATTTAATCCTCATTGAAAATATCAAATGAAACTACAATCATTACTGATTTATTGCCAACAAGCTTGGTATTTTAGTGAAATTACAAATTTTGGTGGCAGAAGAAACAGAGTGATGTAATATTTTGAACAGCTGAGGCCCTTCAAAACACTCTAGGTTTGTTCCCAAAGAACTCTGATGAAGACCTAACGATGAGGTGGACAGGACTACTGAGGGACTCCTAGTATTAACACTGCACACAAAAACCCCTTTCTTTCACTGAATCAGGCCTGCCATGCCAACATGAAGCAAAGATGTCTGCCTCCAAGCACCGTCACTCACTGGTGTCCTAACTCCCACAAAAAAGAACCAAGCAGTCCCCTGTGAACCTTTGGGGTGACCAACGTCCAGACCCAGCTGGTAACAAAACCAGAAACCTGGAGGGCTGGCGAGGCCTGGCGGAGATAAAGCTGAGAGCTGGAATTTTGTGGCTCTCCTAGAGGGGAGACTCAGCTGATTTGAAACATCCTAATCTTCCCTCTCCATGTATACTACGGGTCAAGAAGTGGGATCAGATATTGGCAGCACATGATAAAAACTACTCACTAGAGCAAAAGGACCTGCACAAAGACATTTCATACCTTCACATTAAAAGGTCCTGCAAGGGCTTCTTTAACTTCAGTTCAGTATGGAGAACACATTTAAGTTTAAAGCCAAGAGACCATTGGATCCGAGCAGGATGGGTCCCTCAGAGCAGACTTCTGTCTCAATCTCGTACTTTATAATGAGCAGCAGTCCACAGGCACCAGCTGACTGTCACCGAGACAGGAAAGTGGGTCTCAGAAGTGCAGCACCATGGAACAGCTTCCCCAGCAGCTCTCTGGAGGCTCACAAACTCCACAAAGGTGGTTGTTAAAGGATCCTTGTTGGATCACATCAACAAATGGCAAGCTGTATCAACAGTGAAATACTGGCAAGCTGCAAAACATTTTTAACCTCCTCTGTCATTTACTGCTTGACTCTGAAGAGACGTCAGCATCACAGTAAGCATATAAATCATAACTCAGCCTTCTGGTCTCCATCAGGAGCTGGCAATCTGATGTTCCTTCCTCTGCTCAGACCAACCTTACATGCGTAATGTGGTGGTTGAGGCAAGGCCAGGGTGGACTCAAGGTTACCACCCATCTGACAGTGGCCATCAGGGAGTGACAGCAGAGATGGGCCCCCAGAGAACTGTACAGTAAAAACCAGAAGGAACAAAACACATAGAAACTGGGTCTGAGGGAGACAGAAACCATTAAAAAGGACCTTTCCTACACGTACTTTTTAATTTTTGTTTTTAAAGAGTTTAG
Organism: Numida meleagris; assembly: GCF_002078875.1. NCBI lineage: Eukaryota > Metazoa > Chordata > Aves > Galliformes > Numididae > Numida > Numida meleagris. The sequence goes on along the minus strand of NC_034421.1, from coordinate 12,622,503 downwards.
CAGATTGACAGCAAATAATTTACTACTGTACCCTGGGAAATAGGCATACAGCTGTTAGTGAGTCTTCCTTTTAAGTAAGGACTTAAGTAATTCTTTTTCAGATGGTGCAGAATTCAGTCCCAGCCATAACTTTGGGATGGTCCCCTAACCTTGTATCTCCAGCAGGACCTGGAAGCCAAATCATCCATCGCTGCTTCGAGATCACAGGAGGTCACATTTTAAAATGATTAATGAAATCGGAGGATTCGGTTTCTAATTTCTTGTAGCTGTACATTTACAAACAGATCTAAATTCAGTGGCTGCCTGGCAAACCACTGAATTCAGCAGTAAGAACACCTGAAGTGTGCAGCACCTGAAGGCAGCCAGTGTAGGTCTGATAGCAATACATACACCTCAAACATAACGAGAAGGACCTTCCTTGATAGGCATCTCTGCTCCTGAACGTGGCAACGTCTCCAGGGGCATTCACTAAACAGTTCAGGGTGCAGGCATCAGTCCAACTTTTTCAAATGGATGCTAAAATGCAGTGAGAAACAGCTAAAGAAGGCAGGGGAGAAAACAAAAAAAGGAAGGAAAAAAACAATGAGAGCTGCTCACAAACTAATTGCACGGGAGCTAATGAGGTAGCTCCCGGGACACTGCAATACCAGCAGGTCTGGATAAACCACTGACCAGAGAAGGGAGAAAATACCTCCAGCTTCAACAAGAGAGCACCAGGGAAGCCACTGGAGGCTGGTACGCAGTCCATCCCGTTACTGTGCTAAATCATCACACATGGAAGTCCTGTGTTCATTTTTTCTGTATGCACTGTACAGCAAGTGAAATCTCACTTTAGGAACTATGCTGAGGTTTGTTGTTATTTTTGCCTTGTAGAATTCTTCTGTTTTACTTCTCTTGCATTAGAACAGGCAGATATATGAGCTTTTACCTTTATTACACAAATTCCACAATATCTTTTCATCTGGTATGCATTATTGTGGGGATATATATGAAGTACTATGTCCATTTAAAGTGCTGTAAAAGAGCTGTTTGAACTCTCATTCCATTCCTACATATCTTTACACAATTAAAACCAGTTGACAGTTCTATTTAGGAAAAATAAGCGACAATGTAAGCAATCTGCTATTTTGTTCTACATAAGTTAGCCACTGTCCAGATAAAAACCAATTGTATGGCTTTTTACCTCAGCTTCTTAAAGACACGAGGCTAGGTGATCAAACTCTATGCACTTCTGATCTGCTTTTGCCCCCTCCAGAATCCTGGGGTACAGCCTACCTGCTGACACTCAGCCAAATGAGTGAGGGGAAGGAGGCTCCAAATACACTGTGATAATTAGCAAAAACTGGAAGGTTTGTGGAGATTGAATGCTGTGAATAATGACAAGGCTGTGGCCAAATCTCAGCCTTGACAGGCCAGCAGAAAATTGAGAAGGAGGAGAGACGTTACAATGGCATCAAATGCCCAGGGAGGCATTACAACAACATGTTATGACCTAAATACTTTCTCCTTACCACAGCAGGGAAGAGCAACTTATTGTTTTGAAAAAAAAATATTGTCTTCTGCTCACCTCTCCGGTACCTGGTACGTGCTATTACTGATCCTGCACTATCTCTGCAGAACTTAACATGCCCGGGGCTTGCGATAAATGGATTGATATCCTTCTTTTCCCTCCTCTTTGTACTTTATCTAGCTTACATCACCCACATGTTATACTGAATGCAGCATAATTCACTCTGCTGGAGATTACTCTGCGGCACTTTTCACAAGTGAAGCCTGTGTTTATTTGTGATGTTATTCTAGAGGAGGGAAAAGCTCTTATCCTCTTACACACAAAAAGCTAACGTCAATGCTGACATAGTCAACATTTTCTCAAAATCTGCTTTATTTGAAATGCTCTGGGCTGAATACTCAGCATTTTATAAGTCTGCCTGACATGTGCTTGCTCAGTACATCAGTAAATCTGAACTGGGGTCTTCATTTGAGCACAGAAAATCTACAGCGTGCACAACAGAGATGTTCCCAGGTAGAAGAGCTGCCTTGCAGGATGTCTCCGGCAGAAACCAGCATGGAAACACCCGTGCTTTTCTGCTTGCATCTTCTGCCTCTTTCACTGTGTGGCCTTTCGGTGAAGCAAGAAGTAATGCAGGTGCCTGGTACACTTTCATTCCTACCCGTCCTCTGTTAGCTCCCGCAGCACTTGCCTTCCCATGCACTGAACTAAGCGAGAATCCTAAAGAAAAAGTCTGTGATCACACACATCAACAAGTAGCTACAAGAGGAGAAAAAGTGATGAAATTCCACGTGATAGCACCTTGCATAAGACTTAGTTGTCCCGTGTCTACGTGGGACAAACATTCCCAGCACCTCTCTCCCAGTTAGTTTTATGGGTTCAATAATAGTTAAGATCAGTTCACAGCCTTTCTCCCTGAGAGGTGAACGGGGTTTCTCCTCTCCAACCTGCAATTCATTTGCACACAAGAGAATTCTACCCTGCTGTCAGAATCTGCTGAGATTAGTGGGTTACGTTTCCTTAGGAGAGGATACAAAGCGACAGGCGTGCAGATACAGCACACCAGGGAAGCTCTGCCTCCTGCATAAGGGGGAAGAACTAAGGCTGAAGAGGCACCCTCCAGCTACAGCACCTGAAACTCCTGGGAGCATCGGAAAGCCCCTTTCCAGTTCCAACATTCTCTCCAGCCTCCCTTTTGCGAGCTGCTGGAGGATCTTGCTCTCCTTACCTCTTCCCCAGCCTCTCCCCCCAAAGCTGGTTTTTGTTGCTGCTGTTGTTATTTCTTCTTTTTTTTTTTTGTTCCTGAGTTCCTTTCCTAGAGGATTGGAGAAGAGAGCTGGCTCAGCCAACGATGAGCGTCTGAGCCTTCAGAATCAGGAGCTGCAGCAACAGGAATTGCAGTTTTCAGTCTCTGAAGTCTCAGCCACAACCATCTTACATATGCTTCTCAGAGAATCGTGCTGCCAGAATCTATGACAGAGCTTGTGCAATTTTCAAAAGCTTAGAGTTTAGCCAAATTTGGGTGGTATCTCACATGGACAGCAAAAAGGATGTTCAAGCTGCCATGCCAATCCCACCCCCCGGCAACCCACTTGCCAAATGGTACACGCCTGCTTCAAAGTAGGAAAGTTGGAAGGTTATCAATGGAAAGTAAATTGTAAGAGTCTGACATGAGCAAAACAATGTAATTTCCTCCTCCTCTATTTTTGCTAAAATTTGCCAAAGTAATTCAGCCTTAGGCAGAATCTCAGCGTGGAAGAATACCAAACAACATAAGTCTGACAAAGATATGAGCAACTACAACAAAGTTTTATATAATGGGAAGTGTTAGGCAACCACGACTGCTGCCAGCTCCGCCTATGTAGTAAATGAGTGATATTTTAATATCACTATTAACTCCCCCTTCAAAACTACAAGTGAGACTGCAACATGAGTCATAATACCCTTGGCATCAAGTTTGATCGCAAAGTTGATGAAAGCAACCGTCCCCAAACCTGTGTGTGAAAACGTAGCTGAATTAATCAAAACATGCAGGAGCTTGTGACATCAACGTCTGAGCCTGCGAATTTGCATTTACAGCTGTGAGACTCTTGCATGACACGATGTGACTGCAGAGATGCTTGGCTTACGCTTCTGCTGGCAGCACCTTGTCCCATCCAGGGAAATGAGAACAATATTCGCCAGCGGTTCTTATTATAGGATGGATCTTTCAGAACGCCCTACATATCCACGATGTACAATTCACTTCTGAATAAGTGAGCTAATCCCCTTCAGGGTTTATTCTCTGGGAGAAGTTAAGGAATTCCTCGGGACAAAGAAATACCTGCACATTTCCCTGACTGCAGCCATCCCTAGAAGATGAAGGGGCCATGCATGTCTGTGAGCAGCTGTCCCTGGGATCGGGGAAAAGAATCTTCATTTACCTTTCATTTTGTTGGAAAAGCAGTTGCATGCAAAGGCCTTCTGGGGGTTTTATTCTTTACTGCAGAGGAGACACGGGGCCGTGACTTGGGCCTCACTGTTGGAAATAACACCAGTGCTGAAGAAGATTTTTGCAGAGCGACGAAACTCTGACACTGAACTTCACTGGAAATGTGGTGAGAATCCAGACAGGGAATTCACTCCTGCATGGTGCCTACTCTGCAGAGAGTTTGAGAGGAGATGTCTCCATCAGACACGAGGAGGACCAGGGAGAGTGATCTGAAGAGCAGGAGAGAAGTGGAGTGGAGTGACTTCATTTGAGGGAAAAGTTGATACTGGTTGGAAATACAAAGAATCCTTTGCCTCTCACCATCCTGACTATTCGGGAATGAATTAACTGCTTAAGGACGTGCTGGTGATCATCAGGTCCTGCAAAACCTCTTCTGATCTCAATGATGCCACTTTTTCAAGCAATGAGCACTACCAGCCCAAGGCCACCCACCTGGCTGAAATTCAGCCAAGGAGAGCTGGTTGGGCCGTGGCAGGGAAGAGGTCTGCTCACACATACGTCCAAAGCATTTGGAGCTTTTAGCTCAACAGCAAGAAAAGATTTTGACCCAGTTTCAGATTTGAAGTCCATCTCCTAAACAAAAGCAGCTGAAGTTTAAATGAGCCAATTCTGCAGATCATTATGCTGCTATTACACAACTCCTAATCCCTGAAGTGGGGAAGATGTGCCAACACCAACCCAGGCACATCTATGTCATTTCGGCTGGACTTCCAGCCTTTCCACTGAACATTTCACTCTGTTAAACCATTCTTGAAGAATGCCAAACACTAAAATCTCCCAAATATTTATTGTAATTTCTTTGGCTACGCTATCACAAGTGCCTAAATTCCCCTTCTCAGTTGGAGAGCTATCTAGACCAGAGGTCTCCAAATCTTTCAGCCTAATAAACATTACAAAGGCTCATGAGCCCCTCTGAGTAGTAAGGGAGAGATTGTTTGCTTCCACAAAAGGAACAAAAATGACCAGCCATCCCCTGCTGGCTATTCTCCTCCCCTAAGAACTTGGTCTAATCCCCTCCACCCTACAGCCCATCAAAGACAATGCGCCAAGGAAGGGGAGAACTGCTGTGCATGCTGATTCCCAGCTCGGCAGCGGTTCCCCAGGACCGCAGCCAGCCAGCTGCTGCGAGCAGCTCCCTCTGTGCCGCTGTGCCAAGCCAGAAGGTCGCTTTTCATCCATCTCTTCCTCTCACGGACTGCCCAAAGAAACCATCAGGCTGCTCGCAGCTCTCCCAGGCTCCAGGAGCAGCGGAGCTCTTCCCGCAGACTCTCTGGCCCCCAGGAACCCAGCCGACAGATGGGCTGTGGAGCGGCCGTAGCTCCTGCGGCCACACTTGGCCTGTCACCAAGCCAGCCACCACGCACCTCGCGTTCAGCCAAGCATTCCAGACAGAAGGCAAAGGATGCAGACCACGGAACATATTGCTATCTCTCTTCCAACACCGAATTTGCCACTGCAGCACCCTCCAGGCGACAAGGTGCACGCTGGTGTTGACAAGCCACGCAAGGAGCACGACTACATAGCACCAAAAGAAAGGAGAGAGGCGAGCCAGAAGCACAGGGCTATGGCAGCTCCCAAATGCCATGCCAAGGTCAGCCCTGGAAGCACCGCTGTCTCTAAAAGAAGCCATAATTGAGAAGGTAACATTATAAAGCTATAAAATGAAGTTTTACTGCTGCTGACTAGCTGGGACATGCAGAACATGTGTTGCAGGGAACATAGTGTAATTTTATTAGTGAAGACAAAGCCATTCATGCAGAGCGGCCCAAATGGGGTGGGCTGAATTAAGAGAACAATAGCAGTTCATCAGATGGCCCTTCCTTTCACATATGTCTTCAACTTACTACGCTAGCAAATACTACAAGCAGCTTGGAAATATATTTTCATCTGAAGAGCCTCACGTTATTAACACATTAGATTAAAGTCAAAATAATCGAGAATGTAACGTATTCCTGATGGCTGTTCATTAAACGACTAAATCAAAAACATCAGCAGCCAGCCAGCCTCCTCCTCTTTTGGAAACTCACTCGTGATCAATGACTATTGGCCCGATTTAGCCCAAGCCAGCACTTTGCAACACTGCTAAAACCACGTCGGACGCTGCTCCCAGCCCCAGAGCATGAGTCACAGGATTGCTGCGGACCCCTTAAGCTGATCAGGGGAAGATGTGCTGAGATTGAGACCAGTCTGAAAGGAAAAAAACAGGTTGCGTCAGAGTTTAATGCTAACCATGTTTCAGATTTGCTCACGGATTCCAGTTCCCCAAATAACAAAACAATAGACACCAAAGAGGAAAAGTGGAAACTGCTGCTTGGGGAAGCTTGCCACAACACGCTGGCTGCAAGTGTGCTGGGACATAAATCCTGCTCCAGCAGGACTGGGGCTCAGCGCTCCGAGGGCTGTGCAAGCATTAAAGGCAAGGCTGTCCGCCTCCTTCCCTGTTTCATTTCCAGCCACGTCCAGCTGATGCACAGTATTTATGCTGCTCAGCTACCCCAGGGTGGGAGAGATGAGATGAGATGAGCAGAAGAGATGGGACAGCACGGAGATGGCAGCAGGGAGCACAGGGCTTGGGAAGGACAAGCTCTGACAGCTGCACAGTGGGCTCTGGCCCTGAATGGCCTTCTTGCAATGGGGATCCTTGCAGTCTTAAGGATCCAGAGTTGCCCTCTTCTTGTTTTATGCCATTTTTTAATATTTATTTTGCAAAACAGCTGGGTAGGTGTGCAGAGACAGCACTGCTTTAAATGCAGCGGGAGGAACAGCCTGCATGCTGGTAATGGCTGAAATTACAGATTTGCCACAGGACACCAGAAAAATGATAAAGCAGCGGCACCCCAGCTTAACCCTCGTCAAAGAATTCCTAATCTTCTCCAAGATTAGACTTTTGTTCTTTGTAACTGCCAGCCCTACAAACGCCACCTAGACTGCAGGGGGCCAGGCTCACAAACACAAATTAATTACATCAGCTGTAACTCACACCTCTGGCTGCTTTTGAAGCAACTTGTTAAGTGCTTTTGAATGAGTCTGGGAAAAAGAAATAGTAGCGTATCAAACCAAAATACACATTTCTGTTCTGGAAGGAGCACTACACAGATTAACCGTGATATCCCAATGGGTGAGTTCAGATGTGGTTGTTCCAGGGCTGCTCAGTGTCCCTCAGCTCACCAAATCCAGCTTGAAACCTGCCATGCCAGCAATAAAATGGCCATAAAGTGAGCTCAGCTCATCACTGCACCAAGCCACAAGGCAGATGAGAACCCAGACTCCTTCTCTCTCAGAGGATCAGACAGAGGAAAGTCCTGGCAGCTGCAGATGGACAGGGCAAACCATGCAAAAATGTAGCTGAAACTTCACCAAGGAAGATGCTGCTCCTACAGGGCTGGAAAATCCCGCACCCTAATGTAAGTTATAACATTCCCCCCCCCACAGCTTGGAGAGCAGGGGCCTCCAAACACCATTGCTGCGCAAACAATAAATGAGAAGTGTTTAAGCTCAGGCAACTTTTGCAATATATCCTTGAGGCAAGCAACGCAATGCTGCCTGCGAATCTCCAAAGAGAGACCTCCGCATCACTGCCTTGACCAGCAGCAGCAGCCTTGCAGAGAGAACACCAGAGAACTGTGCTGCTGTTACCACTGCTTAGCACTCCACTGGGAAACCTGTAAAGACTTAGTCAGTCCCACGCTGGTCCTGCACAGCTTACAAGGGAGAAACACAAAACCATTTTCCTATAATTCACTGCAAAGAAATTGCAGAGTGGCTCAGTTTACTCTGATAGGAGAATTCTCCATCCTACACACGGTGAATGCTGCAGCAAGAAGCAAACTGCAGAAGCCATGCTGATCTGGATCCTGACTCACGCAGAGGACTGCAGCAGCCATCAGCAGCATCCGAAGCGATGCTCCAGTCCTCTCCCCACCTCCTTCCCCTCTGCTGCCACAACCTGGGCAACTAAACACAAGAGAAAGCCACCAGCAGCTTAATGATGGAGGGGTGAAACCTTGCAGAATATCAGATTATCACTACCTGGAGGCTGATGAGGGAGATAGTGGCCCTAAGCTCATCCCACTGGAATGGTATGTCAGCAATGCCCCTGGCTTTCTGCTTTCCAGTGAGCCTGGTGGCAGGGGACAGGATGGGGACAGCACTGGGCAGTGTGGTGGGGACAGGACGTGGCACACAGCTCAGCCCTCCCAGCAGCACTGCTGAACCCAGAACTGAGACAAATTTCCCCTATTTTTGTCCATTTAGTATTCTTGACAGCGACCACATGCTGCACAAGAAGAACTTCCAAACCAACTAGAGACTGGGAAAAGAAAAACCCTAAGGAGAAATCGCTTAAGATAAAGCCGCCACTTATCTCCCCAGTGATTATACCTGACCCTTTGGTGCATGGCAGTTCTCCTCGGAATAAAAACACGAGCTATTTACCCAGGGTGGGATATTCATGAGGGCCTGTAGGTGTGTCAAGACAAGGTCAGAAAGGAGAGGTGTTGGTTTTTTTTCTTTTCTTTTTTTTTCCAAGCCAACAGATACAGCTTGGAAAAACAAGCAAGCCACAAGCTTTCGGCCCCTCAGATTACTCTCCTGGTCTGCAAACGAAGAAACAAACTGAAAGGCAAAGAAAAGACAGGCTGAGAACAAATGTTCCAAGTTAAATATATTAATCAATTAGATAATTAGAGGGAAAATGCTGATGGGTGCCCCCGAAGAGGATGGGAGAGGTTCGCAGGAAGAGATGTGGTCGAGCTGCCAAAGACAGCTGTGCTCTGCAGAACACTGAGGCTACACGGCGGTGAAGTGTTAGGATATGCCAGAAAACAAACATCCTTCCTTGAATTCAGGATTTTTAGGATCAGAGACACAGTTCTCAGGCCCATCTTCAGAGGCCTCCACCAGGAACCAGAGCTGCAAGCTCAGAGACCGAGCTGCCACTGTGCAAAACCCAACAAAACCACCTACCCAAGAGAGGCAACTGCCTCTCTGCAGAACCTGCCTCCATACCGAGACCATCGCAGTTACAACAACACAGCCACCACTACTGAAGGCCAAAATCTTTCTTTGCATAGCCTGGAAAGAATGCCAGCAATTCCAGTGACAGGAATCTCTCTGCCTGCCTGCAGTCTCCTGCAGCTTTTCGAAGCGGTTCCTCCACGCTGCCTAATTCCACCTCAGTGCTCCGCACAAGAGCTATTTCAAACATTTTCAGCCTGTGTTGTTGTGTGTCGAGGTAGAGTTGGGTGTGAAGAAAGCGTTCATTTAGTTAACTCTGTTTTACTCAGCAAGTGGAACAAATTTCATCACCCCCTACAAGTCCATTATGTATTCTATTTATACCACAAACATTTGGTGCACAATTCAGGAACAGCAGGAACAGGTGATGTAATGCACTGTACAAACAACATTCTATTCATACAGTGGGAAAATAAAGTGCATTCTCTTGGTTTCTTTGATCACACTTAAAACAATCAGATTAGAAGTCGCAGATAACCCAATACATACTGGAGATGAAAGGGCTCTGGAGAAATAAATCACCCAAAGTTAGATATTAAGCAAGATTTCTCTCTCAACAATCAACTTATCTGTGGATAGAGGAGGAATGACCATGTGGTTTCAAAATCCTGCCAGGCATTTTATTTATTTTTATAATACCATAAAGCTACTCCACCCACTTTTTCAGAATGAACGTTGCATTACACAACACATCAAAGGGACTTTATGGCCTAAATTAAGCAATAAAATAGTTGAGATTGTGCGTTATGCTGAAAATTGGCCGGCATCTCGTGCCTGGTGAGCTGGGAGGTGAACACATGTTTCCCGAGCACCTGAAGAAAGCTTGGGGCGGAATGGCCCGAGGTATCAAAGTGTGTGGCACTTGCATTTAACAGACCAACAGAAAGTCTGAGGCCTTCGGCGCCCACTGCAACCCTGGGGGATGGGACAAACCCTGAGAAATCTGTCACAGGGCGTGGGACATCGGTGCTGCCCTTCACGCTCACAGTCTTTAAAGCTCGATTCACGGACAAAAGCTCAGTGCTGGAAGCTGTGGGCTTTGTGGATGTGGTTCCCTCACCTCTGGCAGCAAGCCACGCTGGGGAAAGGAGCCAGAAATCCGGGGGGAAAGCCGCTGGTCAGTCAGCACGGCTGCACTGCCGGCACCTCGCGGCTCCTGCCTGCCCCAGCAGCAGCTCTCCTGCTCCTCCCCTCCGCCCAGGCACAGTGGGAACACGGCTATCAAGGCAGGGGCAGGCTGGCACCTCTGTCCCCTCGCAGCAGGGCGGAGGCTGAGTTCCCACCAGGGCAGCTCAAGAGGCACAAGAAAATTCAGCTTGCACCAACGTGAGCTGGCGTGTGCATGTGTGCCCCTACCGCTAACTAAAAACAAGGTTAAAAAAAAAACAAAACAAAAACAACAAAAAAAAAACCCCAAGATTAATTAATTTGGGCCCTTTGCTTTTCTGCGGCCTGACTCACCGCGTTTGATCTCCAGGGCTGGCGAGAGGTGCCCGAGCCTGCCCAGCCCTGCCCAGCCCCAACAATGCGCAGCGGCCCCGCGCCGCTCCTCGCCGTCAATGGACGCTCTGTTGGGTGAGTGACTCACCGCCTTCCCCAGAGCTGGTCGGCACCGCTCGTCCATCAAAAGAGCAAAAATAAAACCAAATAGCTTCTGTGTTTGTGGAGAGTTAGCTGAGAAAGGGGGGGGGTTTATTTTAAGGTTTTGTTTTTAGGTGGTTCCTCAAAGGAAACTGGCATTGCTATTTTCGGAATCGGCCACACGCTTCTGCGGGAGACTCTCGAGCGGCTCGTGCTTTTAATTCATGCTCTGAAGACACTACAAGGAGGACCTAAAGAACCTACAGGCTGCATTTAAGGAAAACACACCAACCAGAACACGTCCTGGAAGCCCTCAGGTGCGGGAGCAGCGCCCTGGCACAGGGCTCCAGCCAGGAACGAGCACTGTTAATGCTCCCTTCCATCCCTCCACCCTCACACAGAAGGTACAACCCCCGATGGGGCCATGTCGATCCACACTGCATGCTGTCCACAGGGCCCAGAGCTCAGCCTCGGCACAGCCAAGCTCAGGGGAGGACGAAGAGGGGAAAGCGCCCAACCCGACATTTCTGTTACTGCTGCTGGAAAAAGCAAAACCACCGCAGAACAACAAGGAATTCTCCCGTATCGTGCAAGTTCAACTGAGTAATAATGCTAGATGTCCCACGAAGGATCAGTGCACCCTCCTGCAGCTTGGACTGCAACGAGGACAGCGCCAGCACTGTGGGCACGACACACACTGCACAGGGTGAGCTTGCAGCAGACCTCGGCCCTGACATGACCACCTCATGCAGCCCTGTGTCCTCAGTCACAGAACCACCAAGGCTGGAAAAGACCTACAAGACCATCCGGTCCAGCACAGCGCACCGCCTGCTCCCAGCACAACGCCAGCAGCGAGCAGGCCGTGAGAAGCAGCTCCCTGCTCTGGGCTCAGATGGACCTCAGACCTCGACAGCCACATTTGGCACAGCCCGCTCAAGCTGGCTGTCAGCACCCAGGTACACATCAGTGAGAAAAGGGATCTCGGGGACTGGAGGTTTCTGGGTTCTTTGAAGGCCCCCAGAGCTGTGCAAGAGACCGGGCTCCTTGCAGGCAGGTCACCTGATGCAACTGCAGGCTATGGAGGAGTCCCCAAACTTATCTCCATCAGACACTCTGCAGTTCCTGTTTGCGGCATTGATAAATAAAAAGCTCTACATCGTGGGTAATTATACGTCACAGAGGACAACAATTAAGAAATAGCCAATTACATTTTATAAGCCCAGGATAATCAAAAGCTTCCTCAAATGCCTACAGTCGCAATAAGCTCTTAGAAATGGTAACTCCCAGCAAATTGCAGGTAATCTAGAGTCATTTACACAGATGACATATTTCCCTATCTGCACTTAAAACCTTCAAGCTCGGTTCCGAAAAATACTGCACAAGTTCCTGGAATGTATCACTGCTGATTTCCAACAATAGCACCCAGCCCATTCCCACCTGCACGGTGCTGGGGGGGAGATGCATGGCCTCCCCATGCCGTCCTGCAGAGAGAATGCCACCGCCAGCAGAACAGACTTCACATCTGATATTTAAAGAGACATGGGAGGATCCCCGTGTATACACTAAATCTAAGCAACGACAAAAAAACCAACTCCTATTGCCCTGTTTTAATTAAGCCTTGCAGTTTTTAAAGGAAGGGTCACTTGCTCTGTTTGTAACCCAATACTGCAGCTCCCACGCAGCCAGCGCATGAGAACGGAGATCAAACAGCAAATTAAAAACCATTAAACGATAGAGGAAAGGAGACATGCCTTCCTCATTTTTACAGCTTAACCTTTTAGACGGGAGATTTCAGAGGACCCCCTAGAGGAGCAGAGGCTGACACGGCTACGATCCAGCAAAGGAGATTGTTACAGCATGGCAGTTTCATTCCTCACTTTCAGTGCAGGTTTTTAAGTCCCTCTCCTTGCTCACGTGGTTGCTGGAACAGCACTACCACCGCACAGCAGAGCTCTCCTATTACTCCACGATTCCTTCCAGCGGTGGCTCCCTGTCTCCTGGCCACCACTTACACAGCTGTTAGTGCCATTACTTCAGCTGTAAGAGTACACGGTTCTGCAGGGCTAATTGCTGCGTAAAAGCTGATGAAGTCCTCGGGACATGCATGTGACAGACGAGGATGTGCCTGGCAGTTATTTAAGAACCAGAATCACGGAAATGTCGGAAGGGACCTCCAAGGGCCAGAGCAGCACAACCTCCTGCTCGAGGCAGGACGGCTGTCAACACCACGCAGGGTGGCCGTGGCCCGTGTCCTTACCGAGAGCAGAACTATTTTAAGAAATGCAGTGAGAGAAGTGAAGTTATCATCAGCTACGGTGAGGAACTGAACGGCCTCTTCTGATCATGCGTCAGAGGGACCGACGGGAGAGAAAGGAGGGAGGATTAATGCAAGGAAAGCCAACAATGTGTTTGAAAGAGAAGGGGACAAGCTTTCACCAGCTTCTCTCCAATAAATAATGCGTGCATGCTTAGTCCATACGGGAAGCTGGAGGTGGGACGGACGGTGAAGAGCTGGTAAGGCATTTCTCTGGGACTCAGAGGGCACTCTGACCCCCTCTGGACTTTGGGGGCTGACGCAGGTTTAGCTGATTTCTTCTGCCCTGGTGTTATAATCCTGTTCACACTCAGCTATCACTCAGGACTGAATACGATTCCATTTCACAAACCTGCTGGTTTTATTAACTTGCTAACTATACGAGTTTATACAACTGCAGATGCTTGCTTCTAGAATCCTGATTTTGCCTACTTGGCATATATCAATGTATGTATTTTTAATTTAAAAAGGAAAATTAATTACAAAACTCAAATTTTGAAGGAAGCACAGTTTTCTTCCCTGCTAATTGTTGTCTGTGGCTTGGCAACAGCTCTGTGGACAATAGGTGTTCCTGCCACTACTGTCCCATCTGGAACAAGAGGTTTGGCTTCAGTCCCACCCTATTTCTTCAGCTCAGGCTTCAGGATGATTTCCAAAGCCGGGAAACGAGAGGATTACCCTGCTCCATACCACCTGAGGCAACACACTACACCCAGGACCACAGCCCTGGATGGGCTACCTGGGAGGGTTTCTGGCATCACTGGTGCCAAGCCACAGACAGCAATTAACAAGGAAAAAGGGCTGCTTGCAGCTTGACTGCTGGCAGTGCGGTTGACTGCTCCCAACAGAAGAACCTACATGAGGTGAGAAAGAGAGCAGTCCTCACAGAGCTGACTCAGGGCATCGCCATCAGGGACCAAAACCTAGATGACCTTGCTGAGTCCAAGCAACCACTGACTCTCAGATGTATCTCACTTCGGAGGAGGATTGAGCTGTGGGACGCATCCACCCTTCTAAGCACGGGGAAGACCTGTGGGAAGGCACTGCAGGATCGCAAGGCCAGCATCTTCCCTGTAAGATTGGTGGGATATCAGCTCTCTCACTACAGCTCCAACAAGCCACGTCACCCAGCCCACAAAGACAAACACAAGGCAGTGATATCTGCAAGGGATGGCCGGCTCCTGAGGAGGGGAGCTCAAGCTCTGCATCAAGAAAGGAAAATAGATCAAGATGGGGCCAGCTGGCTGTTCAGCCAAGGCTGCTGCAGGATCAGAAAAGCCTGCATGAGCTCTTCAGTGGAACTGCAGACGCACGCAGCCATTCCGGGGCTGCAGCGGGCCCTGCTCTGCGGGGAAAGGCAGCGTGGCCGCAGCAGGCCTCTCGCAGGAGGAAAACGTGCCCCAGGTGTGACGAAACACCCAGCGCTGCTCCGCAGTGACGCCCACTGCGGCCGGGGCTGAGCGTGGAGCGCTGCCCTCCCGGCCCCCGAGCAGCCCTGCCCTGTGGATGCTTATCGGCGCGGCGAGCCGCGAGCACAAAAACAACAACCGCCACGAACGGATCTCAGCCAGCTCAGCACGGCGTGCTTCCAACTGCTTGGCAATCACAGACCAAGAGAAGCATTTGAAAAAGGTCTCTTGATGCAGGATAGCTTCCCTGGAAAACAGGGGGCTGAAAATAAAATACCAACTTCTGCCTGGTTGGGCAGGTAGCACCAGCAGCTGCAGCGCCGTGCCACAAGGAACACACTCCAACACTCCTAAAATCCGTGCGAAAGGTGCAGCTGGTTTCGGCATCCCAGAGAGACTGTACAAAGAAACCTACAGAGAGCAAACCTGCATGAAGCAGCTCGGAAGCGGCGTGCAGCTCGGCACCCTGCCTGTCCGCAGCAGCCACCGCTACGACTGGTTCGACCTCACCAGCTTGCACTTTAAAGGCAGGAGCCCCGGCAGAGACAAAGGTGTGCTGCGTTTACCTTTGAAGGGATTTAGATCTGGAGCACTCGACACCAACAAACTGCTGAGACAGGCATTTACTCAGGTGTATAAACATCACAGGCGGCAAATGCCAGGCTTGCAAGAACTCTTCTTCAAGGCTTAAGAATAAATTCAACTTGTTTTTGAATAATTATGGATGAATCATTCTAAAAAACTTTTTACATTTTATCTTCGGTTGCTAATCACACAGCTGATTTTTTTAATTTCTTTTTTTTTTTTTTTTTGCAATTACACTTTTCCATCCACTGTCCTCCTGAATCACAGGCTGACACTTCCTCTTGGTGCTCGGAAGCGACAGAACAGCTAACAGAAAACTAAATTTATTTGAGGTGGGAGGGGGAAAGAGAGGCCACAAGTTAATTTCCCTCTGAAGCCAACGGTCCCCACCCAGAAACCTGCGCACAAAAGAATACTGCCTTTTAAACTGGTAGGTTAGGTCTGAGACCAGCGGTAAGGTTTGTCAACCATGACATGCTACAGCTTGTTTAATAGTCGACCGGAGGGTTGAAAAGTCTCATAAAACCGAAGGGCCTTCCATAACAAAGCTTCTGCCACTTCGGGAGAGCATTCACACCCATTCATCAGGCTTTTTCAAATATGCAAAGGTAGTGCAAGCAAAGCTGTACCAAAAGCCTGCAGCTGGAAATGGAAGCTGCGAAAAATTCTAGCTGCAAAAACCTGAAGGGAGCATTAAGGAACAAACTGCTAACAGTGAGAGTTACTAACCACAGGCATGGGTAACAAAAATGCTGCATGACCTCCGATCACTTGGATGCCTTTCTAAAATAGACACTTCAGCCTGACCACAAGTTATTGTGCAAGAATCACTGGGTGAAGCTGCATGACCTGTTATCTCCAGGATTACAAAAGGAAAGTTTTTCCCAGGCCCATTTGGAAAGCTCCCTCTCTCCAGAAGGAGGCAAGTTTGCGGATCAGTTGGAGCAGGCTCCTCCAGCCTGTGCTGCGAAGAACCAAAGCCAGCAGGCAGGGACAAGGACAGGGCCAGCAGGATGCTCTGCCTTCTCCGGCAGCAGCGTTCACAGCACCCCAGGCCACAGACTTCCCTGCACACACCTCGAGGGGAAAACCACAACGCTATTTTACGGTGTGACAAATCCCCCACTGTGGTGACACATGCATGCATCCTTTGCTGCCCATTTCCATCTTATTTCAAGCTCGTGTATTTTTTCTAGCGCTGGCCCATCTTGAAGAGCGAGCCTTTTAAAAGCAGCTTCTCCCAAGAGAGGAAAACACAGTTTCCCTGAGTGTGCAGACCTTCAAAGACACATTAAATGCAAATACTTCCACAACAGAGAAGTCCTTTGCTTTTTCTTTTGATGGCAGAGAGAAGGACCAAGCAGCCAAGGAGTGAGGAGTGACGGCCGTAGCCCCACGCCTGCAGACCAGCAGAAGATACATGCTGCACATACCTGGGCCTGCCAGCTTCATTTTGTGGCTTTGCTCATGAAGGAACATTTTTCATTTCCTAAGGAAATAAATGTTATGACAGTCACATGGACTGAGTTAGAAGTACAAAGACAAGCCTTCTTAGCAAAAGATCTGAACTTTTTATTAAAAAAAATAAAATTAAATTGAAAAAAAAACCACACGCTCTGTGGAAAGGCAATCTGGGTCTGGCCATAAGGAGAGCAAGAAGGCTCTGAGGTCACGTTTTACAATCTTTAGAAGCAGGAATGAAGCTGGTGTCTGATGGAGGCATTTCATGCTGCAGCCTGCAAAGAGCTTCCTTTTCTTCAAGACACTGCAACGTTACAGCGCAAGAACTTGATGTCTTTGCTTGGGCACTCTTCTTTATGCACAATAAAGCCCTTGTGCAGGAGATCAAGGCTGCATTTCATTGATTTGACACGATGGTTAACCTGTGAACTCTGCCCCTGCTAATAGAATAATTTCTATTTGTTGATTCCTCTTTTGGGACCCTCGAGGGCAACAATCACTTCGTCCCAGCATCCACTTGCATGTCTGGTGCCAAACGGTTTTACAGCTTTTCCCTCCATGAGGCACATCCAGGGCAACATTACCCAAACTCAGGAGCTCCAGCAGGACAGAGCCACAGCGCATCTCCTCCTGCACCCTACCTTGCAATTCCCAGGAGCTCCGTTGCACTTGGCTGAGTTGCACTTCCCTTATGAAAGCACAGCGAGGTCCTCAGCCATCAGAAAACCGATCCCACAGGAATACACGTGCTGGCCAGAGCGCTTAAAGCCAGCGCACACACGGGGCTGGCAGTAACAGCAGAACAAGGAAGCCACTCTTCCAGATAAGCCTCGCCCAGTCTGCAAAGCTGATTGCCAGCCAAGAAAAAGACCAAAATTTATGATTCAAAAGGGTAAATCTGTTGAATGCTAAAGGCATGGTTTTCCAGTAGAGCTAAACCACTCTAAGTGTGGATTGCTGAGGAAAATAAAAACTGCAATTCCACCTTCCCACACCTACTGCTGTCCTTCTTCCAGCACTGGCAGTGGTGTGAACACACCGTGGAGACGAAATGACAAAGAACTAAGCCTACAGAAAAAAAGAGAAACCAAAAGGAAATTGGAAAGAGGGAGTGCACAGACGATGGCACGGGGAAGATGGAAGATACAGGGACAGAGGGAAAAATAAAACCCAATAGGTTCTGGTCATTAGCTCTGGAGTTAAGTGCAGGGACTAACGAGGTCCTGATGCTAACCACCTCGGTGGAACATTTTTCAAAGAGTTTTTTTCCCCACCTCTAACTGTTTTTGATCAAAACATGCTAAACACATTCTAAAAGCCAGTACTGTAAAGGCAGCTGTATCTTGGGGGCCACAGGACCAAATAACTCCAGATCTTACCAGAAAATTGCACTCTGGAGTCTTCAAAGGTAAAATCCAATTTCCACGTAGGATTTATAGAATTTGGATAATCTGACTTAAAACTACAGCAGTTCTACTTAAATTCATCACTGCCTTACAACAGAGAAGGCCTCGCACGAGGCCTTCGAGTAATGATGGCTTTGCTTTCATGCACAAGCGTGACCTGCTACAATTTCATTTCTGAGCGTGACTCCGGGAAAAAACACTTGAAATACATCGTGAAAGGAAACCTCTGGGAGCCAACCATGATGCTGCAAGGCTTCCTGCAGCCCTGTGGGCCTGGTGACAGAAACATCTCCCAGGACACTGCGAGCCAGAGTCACACGCGTGCTACAACAGCAGAATCCCCTGTGCCTTCTGACAACCAAATACGCCACAAAGCCCAGCACGGCCCAACAAGGTTCCACAAGGCCCAACTCGGCCCAACAAGGTTCCACAAGGCCCAGCACGGCCCAACAAGGTTCCACAAGGCCCA